>NW_024081093.1:285607-514653 GCF_003009895.1 Hyaena hyaena | reverse complement strand
CCGGGCGGGGGGGGGGGGGGGCCGGGAGCAGGAACCGCCCGCGCAAGGGAGGGGGCCCTGGGGACGGCGCGCCGCCCCCGGGTTCTGCACCGGGCTCTGGGGCTCCTTTGTTCGTTTGTTAGGAGCCAGACGCGGCCCTAGCGGATCAGGGCGCTGCGTAAAGTTTGTGATCGCGTAGAGCGCTTGTGAAAACGCAGATTCCCAGGCGGTGCCCCAGAGCTTCCGACTGAGCAAGTCTGGGGTGAAGGTCTGGGGATTTGCATTTCTAACCAGCACCCTGGCGAGGCTGATGCTGAGGGTCCAAGGCCTGTTCACCTTAATGGCACTGCCAACGACCTTACATCTCAGGGAGAGGAAGACAGTGATAAATAAAATTAAGACGGACGTCAGGCGCACCTTGTAAAATATTTAGCTGATCAGGTTGAACATGCACTCACCTTCAGTCTGCGACTCCACTCTTTAAGAATATGCTCGAGAAACTTGTCTGTGTGCATCAAGAGATGGGGTGGAGTGTTAAAGGCAGACCTGTTATTTTCTAATTTTTTAAACTTTCTCGTTTTAAATAACTTGCAGAGAAGTTGCACAGATAGTGCGAACAACTCTTACGCATCCATGATCCACATTCATAAATTGCTAACATTAGGCCACATTTCCTTTATTTATATTTATATATTTTTTTTTCCTGAATCATTTTGAGAGTAGGTTGCATACATTAAGCCCACTTGGCCCTTAATCTTTCGGTGTGTAGGTCCTAAAAGCAAATCTACAGACAGAATGATCAAATCCAGGAAATTTAACACTAAATCATTAACTATTCCAGTTTTGCCAACTGCTCTGATAATGTCTCTCATGCACATTTTTTCCCCGGA
Source organism: Hyaena hyaena (assembly GCF_003009895.1). Lineage (NCBI taxonomy): Eukaryota > Metazoa > Chordata > Mammalia > Carnivora > Hyaenidae > Hyaena > Hyaena hyaena. The sequence continues at coordinate 513,784 of NW_024081093.1, read as the reverse complement.
GGCAGGATGCAGTCCACCATCTATTTATCTCCTCTATTGACTGTCTCTAATCTTTCTTCAGCTTTTCTCATTGTGCCATTGACAGTTTTCAAGAATCCAGGCCAAAACAACACTGCGAGCCACTACACAACGATTAGAATGGCCAAAATCCAAAATACTGACACCAAATGCTGATAAGGATGTGTAGCAACAGGAACTCTTCATTCATTGCTGGTGGGAATGCAAAATGGTAATGCAGCTTGGGAAGGCAGTCTGGAGGTTTCTTTCCAAACTAAATGTATTCTTACCACACCATCCAGCAGTCGACCGCACTTGTAAGTATTTACCGAAATGAATGGAAAATTAATGCCCACACAAAACCTGCACACAAGGGCACCTGGGCGGCTCAGTCAGTTAAGTGTCTGACTCTTGATTTAGGCTCAGGTCATTACCGCAGGGTTCATGAGTTCGAGCCCCACATCAGGCTCTACCCTGACAACTTGGAACCCGCTTGGGATTCTATCTCCCCTCTACCCCTTCCCCACTCAAGCTCATGCTCGCTCATGCACTCTAAATAAATAAATTAATAAGCTTAAAGTTTTTATATACTAAAAAACCCTGCACACAAATGTTTACAGAAGCTTTATTCGTAACTGTCAAGACTTGGAAGCAAACAAGATGTCCTTCAATAGGTGAATGCATAAAGCAACTGTATAATTTATCCAGACAATGGAACATTATTCAGCATTAACAGAAATGAGCTATCGTGCCGTGAACCGATGTGGAGGAAACGTAAATTCATTTCACTAAGCGAAAAAAGCCAGTCTGTAAAGGCTACCTGCTGTGTTTCCAACGCTTTGAGCTTCTGGAAAAGGCAAAATTGTGAAGGCAGAAAAGGAAGAGTGGTTGCCAGGCACTGGGGGGAGACGGGGATGAGTAGGCACTGCACAGAGAACTTCTAGGCCAGCGAAACTGTAACGGTGGACAAGTGTCATCATACATTTGTCAAACCCACGGAACGTGCACGGTCGAGAGTGAACCCTAATGTAAGCCGTGGGCTTTGGGTGATGATGTGTCAATGTAGCACCATTGATTATAACACATGTGCCGCTCTGGGGCAGACTCTGGATAGTGGGGAAGGCTGTGCATATGTGGTGGGGGAGGGGAGGTGTGCAGGGGGGAGGGCTTCCAAAAGACGGGACTGCCTTTCAACCTGTGAGTTGGGCCCAGGAAGCTCCTCATCCACTCCCCTGTCTTAGCATGTGGGTCCTGCTGCCTTTCCTGCTCCCAGAAGCTGCTCCAGCGATATCCCCTTGAGATAGTGATGTGCTGTTGAGAACATTTGCACAGTGTACTTGATTCAACCCATGTGAGGCCTCTTTATAAACCTAAGACGTGGCGGGCAGGGGCGGGGACCCCTCATTTTGCTGCCGCCCAAGACAAGCCTTGTGTCCAAGCTGCACTTGCTGATTAACCTGCCACCTACCAACCTGGAGTGGCCTGCGTCTCTCCTCCGTCTCTCCCTGCCGTCTGCAGTCACGGGCCGGTTTCATACTTCACCCGGGAAGCTTCTGGGAGGGTTGTGAACCCAGGAAGGGTGGGCAGTAGCGTGGATGGAAAATCTCTGTACCTTCCACTCAATCTTGCTGCAAATCTAAAACGACTCTAAAAAATAAAGTCTCTTTTAAAAAAGAATACAGGCCAGTTAATTTATAAAAGGTCTTTCACTGGGGTTTCTCTGATGTTTTCTCATGAGTAGATACATGTTAAGTGCTTTGACTAGATCACCACAGAAGCAGTATTGAGTCCTACTCCGTGTCACATGGGAGGAACACAATGGCCACCCTTATCAGCAATGTTAAGTTGGTTACTTGGTTGAAGTCATGTCCATTTTCTCCACTTCATTTTTTTTTTATAAGTTATAAGCATTTTTGGTAAGATATGGCAACACTGTTCTTAACAGCAGAAAGCAGAAATAACCTGCCCAATAAGCAGAAGAGTGGACTTTCTTTTTTAAGTATATGCGCATAGAAGAATATTTTACAGTAGTGGACAAGAATCACAGCGACACACAAGGACATTTCAGTCTAAACAATCTCAGACAAGCAGAGAGTGATTCCATTTGTCTAGAGTTTAAAAATATACTGAAGTACGCAAGATATTCTTTAGGAATGCAAATAATAGAGTCTGGCTCGTAGGAAACACACAGGGTAAAACCATAATGAAAATAGGATGGTAGGGGCGCCTGGGGGGCTCAGTCAGTTAAGCAGCTGACTTGGGCTCAGGTCATGATCTCACGGTTTGTGAGTTCGAGCCCTCCCCAACCCCCTGCCCCCTAATGGGTCCTGCGCTGACAGCTCAGAGCCTGGAACCTGCTTCTGATTCTGTGTCTCCCTCTCTCTGCCCCTCCCCCACTCCTGCTCTGTCTCTCTCTCTCTCTCTCCCAAAATTAAATAAACATTTAAAAAACTAATAAACAAAGGAACCATAAACCAAAACTTTGGAAAGTGGTTTCCTGTAAGGTGAAAGGAAGGACCCAGAATTGGGAGAAGGTCACATGGGGGTGAGGGGATAGGAGTGAGTGTGAGGATGCTCACCACGTCATTTGTTATTCTATATATATAAACACAAATATTTTATATGTAAATATGTTTACATATAATATATTTAAAATATATCCATATATATTTTTGTATTTAAATATATATAAATACATTTTAAGATATTATTTTATAGTTACTTGTTCTTTGATAAAAAATTTTTAACTGTCCCTCTGCATGGAGGGGAGGAGGCTGTGGAGAGGCGGAGGTGGGAAGGGCAGTGTGCCTGGTCCCCTGGGTCCTGTCACTCCCACTAAGTCCAAAGGACACCGTGGCCTCTGCTGAAACGTCATCTGGTTCTGGTTGGTCACCACCAAGGAGTCACCCCATTACCCTTGGCCCAGCTCTTCCAGGTGCATCAGCTCTATGCTGCTTCCAGGCCACTCTGCTTTGATAGAGATTTCTGGAAGTCTCTGGGAGCTGCTTGGATCGCAGGCTACCTTCACATGTCACCACCCGCCAGGCCCACAGAAGAGGACTCTAAGGGAGGAGATGTGAAAAGTGTGAGAGACTGAAAGAAGGCTTCTAGGGCTTGAGTGTGAAGAGTGGGGGAAGGGAGGGGGGACAGCAAAGGTCCTGTGCAGAGGAGCAAGACTGTGGGTGGGCGGAGGGAAGTCAAGGGAACAGTGCTTTCCATTATAATTCAACCCAATTTGTAGAAGGAAGTAAAACCAGACCATGCCTAGGGTGGCTGACCCCTGTGTCTGGGGCTGTTGGGCCTCAACAGAGCTACCTCTAACAGTATCTCCCCCCAAGAGGAGCCAGTTCTCCCCCACATGACATTAAGGACAAATTCTCTTTCATACCATGAATTTATTCATTCTTTCAATACATCCTTCAGCATCTACCTATAGCAGATCCTGCCCTGGGTGCTGGAATGCTAAGGTGAATCAGACATGCATCCTTGACCAAGAGGAACTTCAAGTCGAATACAGGTAAGACATCTATTGCTTTTTATTTGTTACATAAGCCTATAGTGAATTGCTGTGTGCCAGGTACCTATCAGAGAAATGACATCAAACTTTTCTGCAGGGAACTCAAAGCCTGAAGAAGGTAGATAAGGAAATCTTCAATGACCCTACCGTTAGGGCTGGAATGTAGCCATGGCTGGGGTACTCTGTGGGCCTCAAAGGGGGCTGGGCAACTGTCTGAGACTGCTCAGGCTGCTCTAACACAAATGCCACAGAATGGGTGGCTAAACATGGAAATTTATTTCTCATGGTTCCGGGGGCTGAGGAGTCCAAGGTTAAGTTGCTAGCAGATTCAGTTCTGGTGAGAGCCCACTTTCTGGCTTCATGAATAGCCATCTTCCCGCCGTGCCCTCACATGGTACAAGGGGCCAGGGAGCTCTCTAGAGTCTCTTCTTTTCCTTTTTTTTTAAGTTATTTATTTTGAGAGAGACAGAGAGAGTGCAAGCAGGGGAGCGGCAGAGAAAGAAGGGGAATTTCAAGCAGGCTTTGATGTTGGCTCAGAGCCCAGGGCTTGACCCCACAACCTATGAGATCATGACCTGAGCTCAAGTCAAGAGTCAGACGTTTAACCAACTGAGCCACCCAGGCGCCCCTCTGGAGTCTCTTCTATAAGGGCACTAATCCCACTCATGAGAGCTCTGTCCTCATGACCTAATTGTGTAAAAGACCCCAAAGACCCCGACCTTCAAATACCATCACATGAGGAATTAGGTTCCAACCCATGACGTCAGGGGGTGAGGACACAAATCTTCAGTCTATAGCAGTAATTTAGTCTAGAGCAGCAGCCTAGGGCTCAGATGGCAGGCGACTAGTGAACCTGGGGTGTCACATAGGTGTGTTCGCAGATTGTGATCACATTCCCACTGATTCTCTCTGACCTGTGAGTTACAAAATGAAGTGTCTCGTGCAGCCTGCAGGTTATGTCAAAAGTGAGGTGGACCAGATGGATGGATGGAGACCGTTGCCTGCGAGAGGGGCCAGCCCTGCCTAAAAACTGTCCCCATACATATCTCCCATCTACTGTTACCCCAAAGGGCCCGAGGACCTGGAGTCATGAGATCTTCTCATCTGTGAAGAGAGACTGGAAATCCAGATTATGTACATCCCCGCCATTAAACGTTGACAGCTCCAGCAATTGTATGAACATATGAATTGTATGAACTGAGGGACCAATACAGTGGTCGTCAGAATGAATGGCCCTTCTGGCCGCACACAGCTAGTTGCAAACTTGTATCAGAAAAGTGGGCCCCAGCTGCAGATGTAGCTGTAAAGACAGAGAGGGTGGGCTACCTCTAAGGGCCCAGATGAAGAAGAAACAACAGGCGTAGAGCAAACATGAGAGAGAGAGGAGCTGGGACTTCCTGGAGCAGCAGATGCTCTTGACAACCAGGCGATAGAAAGAGCAAAGGAGAAAGGAGTGTTTAAAACAAAGTCATCAGCTCTTCCCTCCCAAGTCCGGTGTCACTTGGAGCATTTTACGTTTCTAGACATCTCGAACTCCTGAAAGGAAGTTGGAGGACATGGGGACAAGGATGTCTTCGCACTCACGACTGCCACATGGTGTGATCCAGCTCCTGATCCATGGTTGCTGACTTTTATTGGAACTGTGGACGAACTGTTGGCCAACTATTTCACAATTTTATCTTCTTTAATGTTTCGTTACCATAGCCATCAGTTGGTTGCACAACTTAACCCCAGGATACAAGCCTCAGGACTTTCTGTGTCAGAAAACTTAAAGATGTGTGAGAAAGATAAGGAATTGCTGTGCAGCAGAACTGTCCACCTCTGTAGGCAGGAGAACATATCGCTTTATTTTTAAATAACTTTTTATTTTGACATAAGAATTCCAGATGCCCTATACCTCATTCAACCATAGTTAACATTTTGTCTTATTTGCTTCATAATTTGTGGTCTTGTCATACACATGTAATATACATGTATACTATGAATAACATAAATATATATAAATACAGATAGATAGATACATGTTGTTATTACCATTTGAGGTAAGTTATACCCCTTTAGCCCTAAATATTTCAGTGTATTTCCAAAGAACATAGCCACAGGATCACTATCAAAATTAGGAATTTCAATATTGATAGAATATTATTTTTTAATTCATAGCCTATACTCAACTTTCATTAATTGTTCTGATAATACTTTTTGTAGCTCTTTTTTACCCCTGGTTCAAGGTCCAACCTGAGATCATGCATTGCATTTAGGTGTCACGTCTTTTTTTTTTTTTAACATTGTTTTAATTAAGTAATTAGCTGTTTAAAATAGGAAATGTTAAGACCGTTGAACAGATCAAAGTGAAGGATTAACTTAAGATAGCCTCTATGGATACAATTTTTATTATGTGGATTGGAATTCCATTGGAAGTTTGGCACCAGGCTGACCGCTGGTCTAAGCCAAAATTTTTTCTTTAGTGTTTAGAAGTCTGAACAGGTTTTAGGGGCGCCTGGGGGGCTCAGTCAGGTGAGCATCTGACTTCAACTCAGGTCATGATCTCACAGTTTGTGAGATGGAGCTTTGCGCTGACAGCACAGAGCCTGCTTCCAATTCTCTCCCTCTTTCTCTCTCTCCAAAAAATAAATAAACCTTTTTTTTAAAAATGGAAGAAAAAGAAGCCCCCAAATAGGTTTCCCATCAGGTTAAAAGAAGGATGGGAGGAGCTATATAACAAGGCATCACATCTTTTTAGTGGAGGCTTTGCTTCTTCCTTGCCTTTAACATATTCATACTCCGAAAACCTATTCCAAATTACAATTAATAGAATTTTCTAAAAATTAGAAAAGTCAAGTTAGTTCAGTCTTTATACTGAAATACAGGTCGGAACTGACATTACAGCTTGAAATTTGCTGAATAGGAAAGCTTCATCAGGACTGTGAGGAAAACTAGATTGGTCAGAGAGGTTGAAACTCATTCTTGTGCAAATAGCCCTGTAAGGATACAGACATGGGGTTTTCACTCGTGTTACTGTGCCACCCACCTCCTCTCCCCTTCACCGTTCTCAGGCTACGCTTGAGCCTCTGTGCTTAAAACTATCTTTGGCAAAGGATCAGTTTTCTTTCTGTGGTTATCAGTGCTTCTGCCCATATTTCAGGGACTGATCCTGTTGCAAAAATGCAGTTAAAATAAAAAAAACTAGAAGAAGGAAATAAAAATAGGCACAGAAAATTCACATCATCTTTTTTCATTATTTGATTCACCTGACCAACTTTCTCAACTTGCTACCAGCTTCTAAAGACCCAGCCTGAATTCCTGAATTTATTTCACACCTCGGGTACTCAGACTGGCCTTTGAGTAGCTCTGGTCTATACTGGAGCCTGCGCCGTGTTTACCTGTGCATGGACACATGTCTCCGGACATGAGTCCCTATCGGGCAACAGCCTTCTCACGGTCATTTCTTGTCCCCCACAGCCTGGAGCAGCAAACTCCGCGTGCACACTTGGGTAGGAACTGAAAAGTAGAGGCAGAAGCACGCCTTGGAAAAATAACTCCTGCTAAATTCATGACTACCTAGCTCTAAGATGAGTCAATTAACTCCTCTGTGCCTCAGTTTTCTCATTTGCAAAATGTGGATAATAAGACACAACTTGGACCGGGAGGCAGAGGTGACACACTGCTGGCAAAGCATCAGCTCAACTATAGTACAAAGTCAAGTACTAATATCTCAGGAACAAACTACAGTCTATACTCCCTGGGCAGGCTTTTGCTGTAAAGCGCCAGATAAAAACTATTTTAGGCTTTGTGGGCCTTAAGGTCTCTGTTTCAGTGACTTTGTTCTGCCCTCGTAGTGCAAAGCAGTTACATGCAATATGTAGGGGAGGGACAGTGGCTGAGTTCTAATACGGCTTTATTTGCGGACACTGACATCGGAATCTTGTATCGTTTTCAAATGTCACAAAGTTTTATTCTTCTTTTGATTTTTTCCAACCACTTAAAAATATAAATAACAAACTGGCCATACAAGCACAGGCAGCAGGCCAGATTTAGGCTGTTGGCCTTCATCCACCCCATGCCCCGATTCAGTTACGAACGCCTGCTGTGTAGATCACCGTGGGTCTTTATTATAAATGGGGAAAGAAGGTGGGAAAAGTTGAATCTGCCATGTGCTAAGGATTAAAACAAAAATTTTTAACTTCCTTTTGCAATAACTCAGACTTAGGAAAGAGTTGGAAAAAAGTACATGGGGCACCTGAGTGGCTCAGTAGGTTGACCATTCGATCCTTGATTTTGGCTCAGGTCATGATTTTATGGTTCATGAATCTGAGTTGTGTGTTGGGCTCTGAGCTGACAGTGCGAATCCTGCGTGGGATTCTGTCTCTCCCCCTCTCTCTGCTCGTCCCTGACTCATGCTGTCTCTTTAAATAAATAAGTAAATAAATAAACTTTAAAAAAAGGAAGAAAAAGAGGGGTGCCTGGGTGGCTCAGTCAGTTAAGCATCTGACTTCAGCTGAGGGCATGATCTCACAGTTTGTGGGTTCGAGCCCCGGGTTGGGCTCTGTGCTGACAGCTCAGAGCCTGGAGCCTGCTTCGGATTCTGTGTCTCCCTCTCTGCCTGTTCCTCCCCCACTTGCTTTCTCTCTCTTCCAAAAATAAATAAACTTTAAAAAAATGAAAGAAAAAAGAAAAAGAGAAAACAGTACAAAGCATTCCTTGCTTGATTCCCCAAATGTCACATTTTACCATGTGTGCTTTTACTGTTTTCCTTTATATACACATTTTTTCCTGAACTGTTTAGAGCTGTAGACGTGATGCCCTCTTATGACCTAAAAACAAAGACATCCTCTTACATAACCACAGTGCGAGTATCAAAGTCAGTACATTAATACAAAGCTATCGTTTCATCTTTAGACTTTGTCCCCTTATCAAACTCAGGAAATTAACCCACACACCTGATTCTGACATCGTCAGCTTCCTACTAACATTCTGTATGTGCCAAATGACTTGTGTCCATCCCCTCCACTAACTTCCCCAACTACCCAGTGAGTCTGATAGTGTTATCCCTGTTTTACCAAGGAAGGAGCTAAATAAAGCTCAGAGAAGGTAAGTAACTTACCCACACTCACACCGATGGCATAGCTAGAATTTTAACTGACACGGGGCCAGCTTCCAAAGCCCTCGCTCTTCTCTATTGGAGGAGGGTCTCAGAGTTTGAAAAGGACTTCCCAGTACAAGGGGGCGGAGTTGGCGTTCCAGGGATGAAAAGCCCCTGAGCAGGAAAGCCCGTGACTGTGACTGTTTCTGTTTCTCAAGGAAAATGTCCCGTGGGCAGAGAGAAAGGAGGGAACAAATGGAATTTTAGCTATTTTGTTACATAATAGAAGAGATTTTTTTTTTGAAACACTTTTTAAAAGTAAAATATAACTTTTTAACTTATTTTAAAAACAGATACAGAACAAGACACAAAACAAATAAGGTAATGAATTCTACTAAGGAGAAAACCCTTGTGACCACCCTCCAAGTTCAAGAAACAGAACTCTGTTTCCTCCCAAACCCCAAAAACCCCTGCATGGGTGGGGTCCCAATCTCAGTTCCTCACCCCCATCAGTAACCACCCTTCTTGACTTGCATAGTTATTTCCCCCAGCCTTTAAAAACCAAGCTAACGCCTAGGGCTGCCTGGGAGGCTCATTTGGTTAAGCGTCCAACTCCTGATTTCAGCTCAGGTCATGATCTCGTGGTTTGTGAGAGGGTAGGTGTCTATCTTCACTCTCTGCCCCTTCTCTGCTCGCATGCATGTGCGCGCACACACTCTCTCAAAAACAAATAAACACTAAAAAAACCCCTAAATTAAGGTTTTTAAAGGATCCATAAGTTGTACAAAATAATGTTAAAGAAAAAATTATTCTGATACTTGTCAAAATGGTAAGGAAGACTTCCTTCAGGTTGTCGCAATAAGGGGGAAAGACAGGTTTCAATTCTAAGTAGAGCAGAGTCAGCTGCAGATTTCTAGCTGACCAGCAGAGGAGGGGGTTGTGGGTGGAAATAGGGGCTATCAAAAGGTTCTTGCTGGGGTGCCTGGGTGGCTCAGTCGATAAGCGTCCGGCTTCAGCTCAGCTTCAGCTCAGCTTCAGCTTCATGATCTCACGGTTCGTGGGTTCGAGCCCCACATCGGCCTCTGTGCTGACAACTAGCTCACAGCCTGGAGCCTGCTTCAGATTCTGTGTCTCCCTCTCTCTCTGACCCTCCCCTGTTCATGCTGTCTCTCTCTCTCTCTCAAAATTAAATAAAATATTAAAAAAAAAAAAGGTTCTTGCTAAGGGCAAGTCAAGGACTTAGAAGTCAAAGATAGGAGATGAGGAACTTGATCAATTCTCAAGAGTGGGGAGATCTTTCCCTAAACTGACTTGGTCAGAATCTTGGCTAAGACCAGGTCATGCAGGCCAGGCAAAGACAGGAAGAGCCTAACTAAAGTTTAGTCCAGGCGAGGAACAGATTCTATTAACAGGAATAACCTAATTTAACCTTACATTTTATTTTTCAAAATAAGGAGGTAACAAAACAAAATATTTAAAACAAGTTTTGTGCTTTGTCAATTACAACTAATACAGCTGGGAAAATTTAAATATGCATGTATATATTTAAAGGGAACGCTTATGTATTTATTTTTTGAGAGAGAGAGCATGAGTGGTGCAGGCACAGAAAGAGAGAGGGAACTCCATGCAGGCTCCACTCTGTCAGAGCAGAGCCCTACATGGGGCTCAAACCCATGAACCTTGAGATCATGACCTGAGCTGAAGAGTCAGATGCTCATCCAACTGAGCCACTCAGGTGCCCCCAAAGCAATATATATTGAAAAGCAAAATAGAACTCCCTTATGATTCAGCAATTGCAATACCCTATGGGGTATTTACCCAAGAATGCAAGAACATTAATTCAAAGGGTTACTTGCATCCCTATGTTTATAGCACCATTATTTATAATAGCCAAGATATGGAAATAGTCCAGGTGTCCACTGATGGATGGATTGATAAAGAAGATGTGGGTGAGGCACCTGGGTGACTCAGTTGGTTGAGTCCAACTCTTGTTTTTGGCTCAGATCATGATCTCATGGTTCGTGGGTTCTAGCCCCACATCGGGCTCTGCACTGACAGTGTGGATCCTGCTTGGGATTCTCTCTCTCTCTCTCTCTCTCTCTCTGTCCCTCCCCTGTGCATTGTCTCTCTCAAGATAAATAAACCTAAAACACTGTTAAAATCTCTTTTAAAAAAGAAGATATGGCACATATATACAATGGCACATTATTCAGCCATAAAAAGAAATGAAATCTTGCCATTTGCAATTGCATGGATGGGGCTAAGAGTATAATGCTAACTAAGCAAAATAAGTCAGAGAAAGACATATACCACATGCCTTCACTCATATGTGGAACTGAAGAAACAAAACAAACAAGCAAAGGGGAAAAATAAGAGAGAGAGAGAGAGAGCAAGAAACATATTCTTAATTACAGAGAGCTAGTGGTTAATTACCAGAGGGGAGGTGGGTGAGGGGGGAGGTGAAATAGCAGCGCACTTGTTTCAATGAGCCACAGGGTGATGTATGAAGTGCCGAATTACTGCATTGTTCACCTGAAACTAATATAACATCCTGTCACCTGGAATTAAGATAAAAACGTTAAATAAATAAATACAGTGAAAAAACAATAAAAGTGATTTCCCCCCGGAAACTCAGTTTCCATTAAAGCTAAGACTTTCCTAGCGTCACTGAAGGGGAAGCGAGATTTTTCAGAGCTCGGGGGGAACCAGCCAGAACAGGATTGTATCTGAGGCTACAGGGACTCTGTTCTCCCAAGAGTCAAAGGTAAAATACCCTTTCCCATCCAGCTGACAGGTTTCCCGCATTGCAAGGGTGTTGAGAGACTCAAGCACAAAACTGAAACGCGGGTGGTGGTGCTTCTCTGTCAAAGCCCAGCCACCGAGTAAAAGTAAGAATTCTGACCACCCGGGTGCTTTGGAGGGCTGGCGTTTGGAACTGCCTTTGTCGCAGCTGAACCATAACCTCTAAAGCTGTCAGTGACCTGGCACCTGGTTCTCAAATTCTAGCATACACTGGGGTAACGAGGAACACCTGTAAAAATGCAGCTTTCCGGACCCCGACCCCAGGGCTTCTGATGGAGTCTCTGGGGATCTGCATTTATGACAAGTACCCGGTCGGCCCAGGGCCCGCACTCCGCGAACCCCCGCGTGTGCGGGGCTGGGATTCCACGGCGCCCCCTCGGGTGTGTCTGCTCTCCACTTCCCCTTCGGTCCCCTCCAGGGCCCCAGGGAGCAAGGAGACCTTTGTTAGAGTCCAACCCCGGGCGCCTTATCAAGCTGCTGACAGCCAGGCCTCCTGAGGGCCTGTCCAATGGGTCCCTCCCACCCGCAGCCACTAGCAAAATCCAGATAAGGCTATCTCGGGGTCACGCGACCGCCCGCGCCCCCGGGGCTCCTCTGGGCCCCTCCCGCCTCCGCCCCCGGCTCTCGGGGCGCCGGGCGGAGCATGCGCGGGGCGGGCCGCAGGGCCCGCGAGGGGCGGCGCCAGGCCGCGCGTCCCGGGTCAAGTGACTCGGGGCGGCCGGGCCGCGCGCCGACTGCGGAGCCGAGAGGCCGGACGATGGGCTCGCGCGGGGTGGCTCGCCTTCTCCCTCCGCTGCTGGTGCCGCTGCTGCTGCTGCTGCTGCCGGGCCCCGCGCGCGGCCTGCGCGTAAGTCCGCGGGACCCCGCGCGGGGGTGCACGGGGAGGGCGGCGGGCCGCGGGCCTGGCGCCCCGGAGCGCGCCCCGCAGGCCGGCGGCCGGCGCCGCGCAGGCGGTGGACCGGGCCTGCCGCCGGGGCGGGCCGGGCCGGGCGGGGCGCGCGCCCTTCCCGGGAGCTGTGTCGCTCGCGTGCTCCGCCCGGTTTCCCCTTTCGTTTGGACCCACTTCCCCGTCGGTGCGAGGACGGGGTGACATTAGGTGCGCCCCAGCCTCTCCGGCCTTGCAGTTTCCCCGGAGGGGATTGCCGGGAGCGCGCAGTATTGGAGGGCGCCGTGGGCTCCGGCTTGGGGCGCCCTCCCTTGCGCATTTCGGGCGCTGTGGAGCGCTCCGGAAGGGGAAAAATGGGGTCAGGAGAGGCCCCCGCGATGGAAACGTTGGACTGATTTCCTTCGAGGTGGGGTCTTTGCGAACTTCTCGGCCCCTTCTCGGCACTCCCTGCTGCCTACTTTGGGCTTGGAATTTCCCGGTCTTCGGGGTTTGGCGGCGCAGGCCGGGGGTGGGCAAGAGGTAGGCTGCAGGGGGCAGCCAGCGATGCTGGAGGGGGTCTAGCGGGGAGCGAGGGGGTGAGGGGGTGGGGGCGTGCGAGGTTGGTGGGGGACGATGGGCAGCTCAGTTAACCAGTCAGAGCTAACGCAGGGGCCCTAGGGGCTTCCAGACCGCGGCCTGGGGATGTCGGCGTCACAGCCCAGGAAAGACTGGGGGGTGGGGGTGTCGGACGGACTATTGAAATGGGCACCTGCCTCTGCACGTTCAGCAGACCAACGGCGGTCCCTCCAAAAGTTTGGGTGGGCCGAGGCTGGGGCGTGTTTTCAGTAGAAGGTGGTAAAATTTGGGCCCATTGACTTGTAAATTGCACCCCTTGATAAAAGGCTTTCCATACCTTTCGTAGGCAGAGAAGTCATACATGTATCTAAAAACCAGGGCTGACAATTTTAAGTAGTTGCAAAACAGCTGCTGAAAATAGTGGCCTTTGGGGTTCTTGGGGAAAGAGCACCTCAAATTGAGTTCTTGGTAACTTCTGTCTCTGGTCTGTGGTTTCCACGCTCCAATTCTTTTTTTTTTTTTTTTTTGTCTAGAAGGCCTGGAGGAGCCCTTGGGTGAGAGCTAGGCAGCTGTGAGAACCACTGGCCAGGGTGGGACTGGGGAACACTTCTGGGGAACAGCGGCAGAGAGAGATGAGAAGGGCAAATCTTAACCTGTACCAAGGAGGGTTGGGGGAGGGGAGAGGTCGGCACTTACCAATGAGCTTGTGGACCGGGCAGCCCCTTGGAAAAAGGTTAACTTTATCCTAATTGAAACAAAATTTTAAAATATTTATTAATTTATTTAAGAAATAACAAACCATTATATGTTCACAAACTATATATATATATATATATATTTTTTTTTTTTGAAAAATAACAGTATTTCTCCCCAGAGATCAGGAGGAAGAGTAGCACTGGTTTTGCATTTTTGCAAATCTCTTTCACGTCTGTCAATAACAGATGATGGCCGGGTACACTCAGTCTTGCCACGTCACGTGTCACGGAGCCTTGGAAGGCTCCAGCATACACTTGTGAGAGACTGAGAATGGAAAAGGCAGTTACACAGTCCGGTGTTACCGTGGAAATCATTTTGCCTAAGTGGTCCTCCCGCGAGGGTTGCCCGGACCACACTTTGAGAACTGCTCATTTAGAATAATGTTTTTCTTATTATATTGAAAACAAGCTCCTATGCTTTGTGGGAAAACTTTATATTCAGAAAACCGTAAGTAAGAGAACAGAGACCTGCCCATCATGGTACAATCCGCTGCGTTTGTGTTTTCATAATAAAAAGCGTAGCAACTGCCGTGTTTGAGTGGCTTGGATTCAAGGCGGGTTGGGTAGACGTGAGTGGCCTTCAGGGTTTGAATGGGGACAAGGAAACTCTAATATCCCGCAAAGCTGACGCAGGTTCCTGGTTGCAGGCGGAGCTGACCTGGAAACCTGTCCTTGGCCATTGTCCCTTCTAAGGAACTCACCTTCCAGAGCCCGCCTGCACAGAGCTGCCAGGGGACCCTCTTAGGAGCAGAGACAATGGCGACCTTCAGGCAGCTGTCCCTGGGCACGAAGGCCGCCCTGGCTGCTGGCACTGTGTTCGTGTCCATGGTTGCGTCCCGCTCCTACCTAGCCGGGAGCCTCGAGCTCCGAGCCTGGCGTTGGCTCTTCCGCCTGCAGCTCGCCCTGTTTGCCAACTCGCTCATGCTCATTGGCTCCGTCTACATCTGGCGTAGCACAGTCAGCAACCTGAGCCACTCCCCAGCTGCAGAGTCCGCCTGCTTTCAGCTTTGGAAGGTGGCCGTAGTGGCGTTTCTGGCGCTGGCCCATTCCAGCTTCTTCACCATGCTCTTTTTGGTGGCCGAGGAGCCCTACCTCTTCTCCTTGGCCGCCTACTCCTGCCTGGGGGCGTACATCATCATGCTCTTCTTCCTCTGTACCCTGAGTGGCGTGGAACTGGCCTATCAGCTCTTGGCCTGGCGCCGCGGTAAGGTCACGGGCAGCCTTGACCAGACGAGGAAGCTGGCGGTCAGACCGGCCCTGGCGGTGGCAGTGACCGCGGTGCTCAGTGTGGCCGGCCTTCTGAACGCTGCCCAGCCCCCCGCGGTGAAAACCGTGCAGGTGCCCATCCATCAGCTGCCTCCGTCCATGGACGGCCTCAAGATCGTGCTCCTCTCAGACATTCACTTGGGCCCCACGGTGGGCAGGACCAAGATGGAGATGTTCGTGAGGATGGTGAACGTGCTGCAGCCAGACGTCACCGTGATCGTGGGTGACCTCTGTGACTCAGAAGCCTCCGTCCTCCGGACAGCGGTCGCTCCCTTGGGTCAGCTGCGCTCCCGCCTCGGCACCTACTTCGTCACGGGCAATCACGAGTACTACACGTCGGATGTCAGCAACTGGTTTGCACTGCTGGAGTCCCTGAACGTCAGGCCCCTTCACAACGAGAACGTGAAGATTTCCGCCAAGGGGGCCCCGCCCAGGGGCGGCGAGGCTGATGACTGGATCTGCCTGGCTGGGGTGGATGATATTGAGGCAGACATCCTGCGTTACTACGGCCACGGCATGGATCTTGCCAAGGCCCTGGGGGGCTGCAGCCCGGACCACGCCACCGTCTTGCTGGCTCACCAGCCCCTGGCTGCCAAGAGAGCCCTGCAGGCGCGCCCCGATATCAACCTGATTCTCTCTGGGCACACGCACGCCGGGCAGATCTTCCCCTTGAACGTGGCAGCCTATCTCCTGAACCCCTTCTTTGCCGGCCTCTACCAAGTGGCCCAGACTACGTTCGTGTACGTCAGCCCGGGCACAGCCTACTATGGGATCCCTATGAGATTGGGCAGCAGGGCGGAGATCACGCAGCTCATCCTGCAGCGGGCCCCTTGAACCCGGCCCTGGCCTGTGTGCCTCCTCCGTGCCCTCGCCCCTCACCACCCGTTCCTCTGTCCCTCTTTAGAGCGGGTTGCCTGCTTTGCCCCCCTGCCCCCCGCGGCCTCTCCTGCCCAGCCCTGCTGATACACGCTTGGTCACAAGCCCAGGCTGCGCTCCTCTGTACATGGCCAGTTACTGAGTTCTCTGTATCTACGAGGCCCCCGAAGTCATGTAGGGAAGAACACGCGTCTCTTTTCCAGATGATATGGCGTGAAGCCCCCTCGTCGGCAGAGCTCATGGGGCTCCACTGAAACGGGGTTGCTGGAAAGGGATACCTCTAAAAGCAGAACAGCATTTTTAACCCCTCTTTAGGACTTGGGCAGCTTCCAGGGGCGCTGATCCAGAGCTTTCTGGGGAAGGGGCCGTGTTGCTGTGTAATCCAGAACAGGCAAGCCGGAGGCCCCGCCAGCTACCGGAGAAGAAGGGTTTCTTTTCCCTCTTGAGGTCAGGGTCACCTCTATTGAGGGCATCAGCCCAACCCGCCGGGACACAGGCCTCAGGTTGTTCCAGGGCCTTGAGTGATGCTATTTTACTGCCTGTGCTCTTGGGCCTTTGGGATTGGGGGGTGGGCTGGAAAGACCCACGAGCATAGTGGTAGGGATGGAATGGTACGGGTTCTGCTGCTGAGGAGCTCAGAGGAGGTTTGCCTCCTTGTCTTCCTTCATATAACACTTGGGTGAGGTCATAAAGGACAGGCTGCTTTTCCCTATTGGAAGGTGAGGAGACCGAGGCAGAGAGAAGCAGTCATTGGGTATGTAGGAGATTCTTGGCCAGAAGCTGGGTCCTCTACCTCCTTTCCCCTGTCCAATGGTTAAGTAGCTGTACCTGTTACAAGCGAGTGCAGGACTCAAATGCGCGCAGAGAATGAACAAGGGCTTAGAACCTCGTGGTCTTCCAGAGTGGCTTGCTTGAGGCTGATTTTAATTTATCCACGACTCTCCGGGCCACAGCCTGGAAAGGGGTTGGTTTCAGCGTGGGATGTCTGTTTCACTGGGAGAAGAGTCAAGAGACTGGAGTGCTCCTTCGTCCTGCCCAGGTTTGGGTCTGTGTTTTGTGGGACACTGAGGTTTGCTCTCCACAGGGGAAGTTGGGGGTCGCATGGGGGAGTGGCAGGGCTTAGTGCTGTCCCCCTGGGCCCCGGCCGTGGGCGGCTGGCACTGTCCTGCCTGCTGGGTGGCCTCCTCCACCACCCCTCCATCCCTCACCCCATCAGAGTTGTCCTAGGGCTCTGACCATCAGACCATAGTGCCGTGCAGCTGGGCTCTCGACCCTCTGCCGTGGACCCCACGCTGTTGGCCAAGCCTCTTGTGCCAGGGGCAAGACACCCCCTTTGACCCTGAGGCAGAAGGCAGTAAGCTCTCCTCTTAGAAAAAGTTGCACTGAGAAGCTTGAGGACCTCGGCTCTGCACTGACCCTTGTGATTGAGAGCCTCTCTCCACCGCCCTGCCTGGAGGGGCTCCGCTGCTGCTCATCGGTCAGGTAGCGTCCTGGCAAACGCCCTGACCTCACCGAGCCGGGGCTTCCCTCACCCTAAAGCGAGGATAATTCTACCTCAAGATCGTTTCAGGGGGATAGTAGTAAGATGTGGTGTAAGTTACACAGGCACAGTCACACAGGACGCACTTGGTGGTGTTGGTATCTAAACATCGCCCGGGGCGTGCTCACTGCGTTAGGCACAGGAGCCCGGAGGACCTAGAGGGCAGCCAGACCGGGAGAATGTGAGTGGGTAGCACGCTGCCTGCTGCTGGGGACCCGCGATCGGTGTCAAGGCAGCACCTGCTAGCGTTTGCCTGTGCTACGGTATCCCCGTGCACACTCCGCCTGGCCAGAGGGAGTTTCTCCAGCTTCCTCCTTGCCTTCCTGGCGTCTAACAGAATCCCAGGGTGTCCTGGGACCTTTCCTGTTTGCAGGCAGCGAAGATATTGACAAGGGAGCCTGCCAGGCCAATTTAAAATGGGTCTTTGAGTCGAGATTTCAGTGGTTTCCTTGTTTTGTGTTTAATCATCCTTGCAGCCGGGAACACGTTTGGAGAACACTTTATTCAGAACTGAGGAGGGGACCCTGGTCTTTCTTTTCGTACATGTTATAGATGGCGGGATCACAGGAGAGGTGACCGTGCGCGGCAGCTCAGCTCCCAAGTTCTGATTCCCTTCTCCACGGGGCCAGCGTAGCTCGCCACCCCCTCCTGGCCTCCGGACGGCTGCTCTTCCAAACCCTCCCTCTTCCTTGGGACCTGACCGTAGTTTATGGATCATTCTAGTTGACTTTCCAGTTCTCTTTGGTTTGGATTTCACCAGGCTACGCTGGTTGACGCCATTTGTTTGCACCCTCCCGCGAAGCTGGTGGTGGTCCGCTTGCCCGCCGCGCTCGTTATTTCACTGCTTTCTCAAGTTTGGACCTTTCTCATCAGTCTTCTGAGCTTCGCGAAATTAGCTCCCTTCAGCTTCCTTCCTTACTTTTTATCTTGCTCCTTTGTCCCTCTTTTCTCTTGGATGCCATCATTTTGCGGTCTTGCCTACCCTTCATCCCCGTTCTGATGTCCTTGCCTGACTGGTTTCGTTCTGTTCCCAGAAGTAAGGCAAGGCAGGTCCATCCTGTGTGTCTCGGGGACACTCCACAACACCCTCTCAAGCTTGTTTGTGTTCCATGACGTGGAATTGCTTCCAGCGGATACCCCTGGCAGGCCACTCTCCACGGTGCCCTGGGCACCTCCGCTCCCCGTTCCTTGTTTACCTCCCTTCTTCTTTTTTTTGGGTTTTGCTTGGGGAGGTGGTGAGGAACATTTACTTGAAGCTTGAAAACCCTTTCAATTTCCTTTTAGTTTCTTTTTTTTAATTTATTAAACACAAGCTAAAATGAGTTGTAATGCTTTTTAAAAATGAACAATAGTGTGTGATAAGTTCATGCTGTGCTGTCCTTTCCAAACATCCAGCCAGCCGTTTCTCTCCTTTATTTTGCTTTAGGATTTTTTTATTGTGAAGTGTAAAAACATTCATAAAGTAAAAAAAAAAAAAAATCATAAAGTAGAGAAGATAGCGTAGCGAATCCCCAGGTACTCACCAGTCATGCAGCTTCAGCAGTTAAGAGCACTCTGCTGTTCTTTCCCAGGTACTGCTGCCTCATACTTTCCTTTTTGTTTTTTGGCTGGAATATATTAAAGCAAATCTTAGAAAACATAACTTCACCCAAAAATGCTTTTTAAAAACCTATCCATAATGCCATTGTACCCAATAAAAGTCATAGTATTTCTTTATTTTTAAGCAAATTTTTAAGCAATCTCTACACCAAACGTGGGGCTCGAACTCATAACCCCAAGATCAAGAGTCATGTGTTCTAGTGACTGATCCTGCCAGGAGCCCTGGTAATAGTAATTCTTTAAAATTAATTAATATCTGGGGCGCCTGGGTGGCTTAGTCGGTTGAGCGTCCGACTTTTGCTTAGGTCATGATCTCGCGGTTCGTGGGTTCGAGCCCCGCGTCGGGCTCTGTGCTGACTGCCAGAGCCTGGAGCCTGCTTCAGAGTCTGTGTCTCCCTCTCTCTCTGACCCTCCCCTGCTCACGCTGTCTCTCTCTCTCTCTCCTAGAAATAAATAAAAAATAATTAATTAAATTAAATTAATTAATATCTATAATAAACTATTTGTAAGAAAAAATAAAAAATAAAATGACCTCAAAAAAAAAAAGTACAATAAAAAAAATTAATTAATATCTAGTTAGGAGATCCGGGTCTGGAAGCCAGGTCTTCGATCTCTCAAGAAAGGTGTGTTTTTCCCCACCATTTCAGGGTTAAGTAGTTGTATCTCTTAAGGTGAGTACGGGATTAAAGGCAGCTGTGTAGAGAATTTGTGTTCAGTTTTTCCTGATGATCTCAGTTGTCTTTTTTTCATTTGATCAAAAACACAGAGCATAAAATTGATCATCTTAATGATGCTTCGGTGTGCAGTTCAGGAGTGTTAAGGATATTTACACCGTTGTGAACTAGATCTTCAGGCCTTTTTCATCTTACAGACCTGAAAGTCCACTCATTAAACAATAACTCCCCTTCACCCTGCCCCCCACCCTCGGCAACCACCATTCTGCTTTCTGTCTCTATGAATTTGACTGCCCCGGGTACCCGTGTAAGTGGAATCAAACATTATTTGTCTTTTTGTGACTGGCTTATTTCACATAGCATGATATCCTCAGTGTTCATCCATGTTATAATAGGTGACAAGACTCCACTCCATTCCTTTTAAGGCTAAATAATATTCCATTGTAGGGATATACTACGTTTTGTTTATCCATTCACCAATCAGTGGACATTTGGGTTGTTTCCACCTCTTGTCTATTGTGAATGGTGCTGCAGTGAACATGGGTGTGCAAATATCTCTTCGAGGTCCTACTTTCGATCCTTTTAGATGCATACCCAGAAGTGGGATTTGTTTTTTTTTTTTTTTTGCAGCACCTCACTACTGTTTTCTATAGCAGCTGCACAATTAAACATTCCCACCACAGTGGACAGGGGCTCCAGTTTCTCTGCATCCTCACCAGCACTTGGTCTTTTTTTGGATAATGGTGTGATAATGTGGTTTTGGTTTGCATTTCTCTGATGTTTAGTGATGTTGAGCATCTTTTCCTGTTTTTATTAGCTTTTAGTCCATCGTCTTTGGAGAAATGTCCATTCAAGTCTCTTGCCTATTTTTCATATCAGGTGATTCCATTTTTGTTTTTATTAAATTACAGGAGGTCTTTGTATATTCTAGATATTGACCCCTTATCAGATATAGGGTTTGCAAATCTTTTCTCCCATTCCAAAGACTGACTTTTCGCTCTATTGGTTATATCCGTTGACGGGCAAAGGTTTCTAATTTTGATGTCCTGTTTGTCTGTTTTTGTTCTTGCACCTGTACTGTGGTGTCATGTCCAAAATTATACCAAATCCAGTGTTGAAGCTTTTCCCCTTTGTTTCCTTCTAGGAGTTTTATAGTTTTGGGTCTTGTATTTAGGTCTTTGGTCCATTTTGAGTTCATTTTTGTGTATGGTGTAAACTAAGGGTCCAATTTCATTTTTTTGCGTGTGGATATCCATTTTTTCTCAGCACCATTTTTTTTTTTTTTTTTTTTGAGAGAGAGAGAGCAAGTGAGCGCACAAGCAGGGGAGAGGCAGAAAGAGAGTGAGACACAGACTCCAAAGCAGGCTCCAGGCTCTGAGATGTTAAACGTGTCCAACACAGGGCTCAAACTCACAAACCCTGAGATCATGACCTGAGCTGAAGTTGGACACTTAACTGACTGGGCCACCCAGGCGTCCCTCCCAACACCATTTTTTAAAAAATATTTATTTATTTTTGAGAGAGACAGAGCATGAGTAGGGCAGGGACAGAGAGAGAGGGAGACACAGAATCGGAAGCAGGCTCCAGGCTCTGAGCCATTCCCTGTCAAGTGATCTGAGAGTCCTTGATGAAGACCATTTGAGCATATATGTGAGGGTTTATTTCTGGCCTCTGTAGCCTATTCCATTGGTCTGTTTGTGTTTTTATGCCAGTATCACACTGTTAGTACTGTAGCTTTGTAATACCTTTTAGTAACAGGAAATGTGAGTCTTCCAACTTCTTCCTCCTTTTTTAAATTGTTTTGTCTACTTGAGGTTCCTTGAAATTCCATATGAAATTTAGGATGAATTTCTGTAAAAAATGTGGGATTTTGATAGAGATTGTATTGAATCTGTTTATCACCTTGGGTAGAATGAATGGGCATCTCAATACTTGTTCTTCTAATCCATCCCTTCCTTTCTTTCGTTTCTTTCAGCAATGTTTTGTACTTTTCAGGGTATGAGTCTCAGCTCCTCAGTTAAGTTTATTAAGTATTTTTTTCAGGCTATTATAAGTGAAATTGTTTTCTTAATTTCCTTTTCGGGTTTTCACTGTCAGTGTATAGAAATGCAATTGATTGGGGCGCCTGGGTGGCTTAGTCGGTTAAGCATCCGACTTTCGCTTAGGTCATGATCTCGCGGTTCGTGGGTTCGAGCCCCGCGTCGGACTCTGTGCTGACTGCCAGCTCAGAGCCTGGAGCCTGTTTCGGAGTCTGTGACTCCCCCTCTCTCTGACCCTCCCCTGCTCACGCTGTCTCTCTCTCTCTCTCTCTCCTAGAAATAAATAAAACATTAAAAAAAATTAAAAAAAAAAAAAAAGAAATGCAATTGATTGTTATATGTTGATTTTGTATTCTGCAATTTTGCCAAAATTTTTTATTAGTTATAACAGTTTCTCTTTCTCTTTCTCTTTCTCTCTCTTTGGTATATGAAACCTTTCGTTTGCTCTTGCCTTGTTGCTCTGGCGAGGACTTCCAGTACTCTCTTAGATAGAAGTGGTGAGAGCAGGGATTCTTGCCCTGCTCCCAGTCGTAGAGGAAAAGCTTGTGGTCTTTCACCATTGAGTATGGTGGTAGCTGTGAGCTTTCACATGTGGCCTTCCATATGTTGAGGTGGTTTCCTTCTGTTCCAAGTATGTTGAGTGTTTTGTCATTGAAATGGCGTTGACTTTGTCAAATCTATGTCTGTCTCAGTTAAAATGATCGTGTGATTTTTGTCCTTTATTCTGTTAACATGATGATTGATTTTCGTGTATTGAGTCAACCTTGCAGTATAGGAGTAAATCTCACTTGGTCACAGTATATAATCCCATGTTATTGAATTCAGTTCGCTGGGACTTTATTAAGGATATATGTATCAACATTCATCAGAAATATTTGTAGTTTTCTTGTTAGATCTTGACTGCTTAGGTATTGGAGTAATGTTGGCCTTATAGAATGAGCTTAGAAATATTTCCTCCTCTTTGATTTTTTTGGAAGAGTTTCAAAAAAATTAGTGTTAATTCTCCTTTAAATGTTTGGTAGAATTCTCTGGTGAAGCCATCTGGTCCTGGATTTTTCCTTGAGATTTTCAGCTGCTGATTCAATTTTCTTTCTAGTTATTGGTCTCCTCAGATTTTCTATTTCTTTATGATATGGTCTTTGTAGGTTGTATGTTTCTAGGGAGTTTTTTCATTTTTTTAGAGTCCGCGGTTTGTTGGCATATTATCATTCGTAGTAGCACCTTACAATCTTTTTTATTTCTGTGGTATCCGTTGTAATGTCTCCTCTTTTATTTCTGATTTTAGTCGTTTGAGTCTTCACTCTTAGTTTTAGCTAAAGGTCTGTAAATTTCGTTGATTTAAAAAAAAACGCTCAGTTTCATTGATTTTTGTTTTTCCTGGTGTTTTTCTATTCTCATATATCTCTGCTCTGATTTTTATTATTTCTTTCTTTCTGTTAGCTTTGCGTTTAGTTTGTTATTTGGCTTCTTTATACTCTTTTTACAATTCTTTTGTTAGAATCTAGAAACGAGGTTCACAGGCACCTGGGTGGCTCAGTCAGTTGAGCGTTCAACTCTTGATTTCGGCTCCAGTCGTGATCTCACGGTTTGTGGGACTGAGCTCCACAGAGCCCACTTGAGAGTCTTTCTCTCCCCTTCTCTCTGCCCCTCCCCCACATTCTCTCTTTCTCTCTCTCTCAAATAAATAAATAAACCTAAAAAAAACAAGGTCCATATATGGTATGTGATATATTTCTTAAATCTAAGTCTATAAAACCTCCTCCTTTCTTTATGTCGTTTCCTTGTTCAAGTTATCCGGATATTATATCTTAGTATTTCCTACATTTTGGATTTGTGGTGGTGTCTCCTGTGTTGTGCTATCCCTCATATTTTCTGTGAACTGGTAGAGCTAGCGATCTCTAAAAGTTATAGCTAGAGGTCGAATAGATTCACGTTCAACTTTTTTCTTTTTTTGACAGGAAGACTTCATTGCTTTCTGTGATGCTAAGACTGACCCAGGTGTTGTCAGTTTGATCCCTCCTCTAGAAAATTCCTGATGTTTCGGCAGTCATTGATGATTATTGCCTAAAGTCACTATTCCACTAGGGATTTCAAAATGGTGATTTTTTTAAAGTTTGGAACATTTTTTTATTTATTTATTTATTTATTTATTTTTTTAAATGTTTTATTTATTTCTAGGAGAGAGAGAGAGACAGCGTGAGCAGGGGAGGGTCAGAGAGAGAAGGAGTCACAGACTCTGAAACAGGCTCCAGGCTCTGTGCTGGCAGTCAGCACAGAGCCCGACGCGGGGCTCGAACCCACGAACCGTGAGATCATGACCCAAGCGAAAGTCGGACGCTTAACCGACTAAGCCACCCAGGTGCCCCTGGAACATTTTTTTAAATACAGAATTTACTAGGCCAGAGTACTAAATAGGCTTCCCAGGACTAGGTGGTTACATAGCTTTTCTGTATTCAGGAGACAATGAAAACTTCTTTTACTTCTGCTCTGAATTCTGAAGGAGTTTTTGGAGCATCTAGAAATCTAATCCTGCCATCAGGCCCCCAAGTGATTTTTCACTTCCTCATTTCTTCTGCATTTACTAACTGTGGTTCTTCTACAAAGAATTCTCTTCCTCAACTGATTGCTTGGGAAGGCAAGCTAGATGCTAGACTCTTGCCCTCTATTCATCAGTTTTCAGAATAAAGAGTCAATGCCCCAGCAAACTCCAAAACTGATCAGTAAGCTTTTCTTTGGGCTGAGAGGGAATATCATGAATTTGACTCTTTTCATATATCTGATGTGTTTCAAGTCCATTGAAGCGATCAGTCTTTTGACGTTCACAATCTCCATCTTTGGCCGGTTGGAGCCAAATTGCTTCTGTGTTGTTTTATTGTGACCGTAATAGTTGTTGATAGCTTTAGGTTTATTTTATACATATTCTGCCCCAGATTCCGACTAAGTAATTTCTTTTTTTTTTTTTTAATGTTTTTTATTTATTTTTGAGAGACAGAGAAAGACCGAGCGAGCAGGGGAGGGTCAGAGAGAGAGGGAGACACAGAATCCGACGACTGGCTCCAGGCTCTGAGCTGTCAGCACAGAGCCCAACGCGGGGCTCAAACCCACAAGCTGTGAGATCATGACCTGAGCCGCGAGATCATGACCTGAGCTGCAGTCGGATGCTTAGCCGACTGAGCCACCCAGGCACCCCTCAGACTGAGTAATTTCTTGAAGGAGTACCAGTTCCTTTTAAAAAGCAAGAAGTATCTGGAGACAGTAATTTAAGTGATAGAGGACTTAAGTGCTACTAGCTAGTGTCATTTCTTTTTTTTTTTTTTTTTTTAAATTTTTTTTTTTATGTTTTATTTATTTCTAGGAGAGAGAAACAGCGTGAGCAGGGGAGGGTCAGAGAGAGAGGGAGGCACAGACTCCGAAACAGGCTCCAGGCTCTGAGCTGGCTGTCAGCACACAGCCCGACGCGGGGCTCGAACCCACGAACCGCGAGGTCGTGACCTAAGCGAAAGCCGGACGCTTAACCGACTAAGCCACCCAGGCGCCCCGTAGCTAGTGTCATTTCTAAGCTGTCTCAGTGGCTGTTGCTAGGAAATAAATACTTTTTGTAGGAAGATGAAAAAAATCATAAGTTATATTTGTATTTCTAATTCAGGTGACAGATTATGGGCTTTTTAAAAAAATAGACTTTATTTTTAGAGCAGTTTTATGTTCACAGGAAAATTGAGTGGAAGGTATAGAGATTTCCCACATAGCCCTGATCACAGGGTTTTTACTTAACTTTCTCTGATTTTGTTTCTGAAAATGTTGGTTCCTAACGACCAGTGTAATTTCTTATTTACTATGTCCTACTTATGTATGTTATGGATTTAAAATAGCAATAAAATATTATTACTAGGGTGAAAGCCACTGGATGCAGTTTGGTTTGTTCGTTTGTTTGACCTGAAATGCAACATAAGATGTATTTTTATCCTTAAGCTAAATATTGTCAAAACACTATTTCAGATTTACTTGAAATGGTCCTTTCCTATGTGGAAAGTTAGGTCTGTTTTTAGCTCTTAAGAATTGTTTTATAATTTTAAGCCTTATTTTTTTAGTCTCTTTAGACTGCATACTTTTCTCTGAGATGAGGAGGCAGAATTCAATCTGTAACTGCGTGTGAATCCCGGAGGATTAGGAACCGGCCCCACGCTGTGTTCATTTCTCCAACCTTCTGCCATTGTCCTGCCTCTTTCACTAAAATTCACGCTCTCCATCCACCATCTTTTAGAATGCTGGACAGAACTCTGTGGAACAAGACAGGCATAAATAAATGAACCCATTTGATAAAAATAGAATACGTAAGCCATAGCAGGTCATCCACAAATTCTTCCAGATCCATACTGATCGTTCCCATTGCCTCTGGCTGTTTTGCTTCCGACAGGTGGCTGATGCCGTGGTGCTTCCATAACACTGGGTGTTTGAAAGGCTCTTAGCTCTGGCACAATCAGAGTTTGTTGTAAAATCACCTGAAATACTCCTCCTCTGTCTCTCCGCTCTGTGAGCTGATGGATCTGGGGAGCCTGTGTGTACAAACACTCTTCCATTCCGATCTTCTCTGCTCCCCTTAACTTGTCCCTCGACTCTGGGTGCTGGCAGCCTAGGGGGCTTGGCTCTCTGCCTCTCTGGAGCTGAGCAGCTCACATCAGGAATTCTCCAGGCTTTCGGGCCTGCCGTGGAAGGGTACATGGCGTACTCGGGATGCAAATCCATTGAATCGGTGCTTTACCAGAGTTTCACTGAAGGGCTTGAAGACGCCTGGTGATCCACATGACCCACAACCTGTGATGTCACCAAGCTCCTTTTCTTTAGTCCAGTTGAGGAATGTGCACGAGTAATGCAAGTATCATTATTCTTCTCCCTGAGCATTAGGAAGCCTGGAGAATGTTCACATTCCCTGGTTATGTAAATTTTGGTATTATGCTTAATTATTTTTTTTAAAGAAACGCTTCTTTACCACCAAAATCATCGAAGCAGAATAAATAACTTTTAAACACGTTACGTCGGACAGTATGCGGGCCCTGATGTGTAGCTGGTCCAAAGCTGTTTTGTGCGTCTTTTTTCTCCAGGTTTATATGCATTATGTACATGGGGGTCTTGGGAAGGTGTGCGCTCTGCCTGGCATGGAATTGCCTTTTCTTTTCTAAGTGTTTTGTGGCCTTGTGCATTTTAAACACTGGCGCCCCCACACCCCTGCACACGTGAAATAAAACCACGGCTCTTCAGTATTCGGTTCCCGTGCCAGTGAATTTGTTCTGTCAGAGGTACCACAGCTGGGATCCTCTCAGGGCCTTGAATGTTGAGGGGAGTCACTTGGAAGCCACAAAGCAGATTTCCCTATTTACCTTGGAGATGACTGTCAACATTTAGAAGCTGCCCCTTAGGGGCACCTGGGTGGCTCAGTCGGTTAGGCATCTGACTTTGGCTCAGGTCATGATCTCACAGTTTGTGAGTTCGAACCCTGCTTCAGGCTCTGGGCTGACAGTGCAGAGCCTACTTGGGATTCTCTCTCTTTCTCTCCCTGTCCCGCCTCCCCCCCCCCCCAACACTCATACTTTCTCTCCCAAAGTAAGTTTTAAAAAAAGCTGTCCTTTAGGTGATGCTACTTGTATAGCTGTCCCTGTCACTTTACTCTGCTGCTTTCCTAAGCCTCAGTTTACTGCTCCCTAGGTCCAAATAACATGATGTTTATATATCAGACAGCATGCCAGCCCATGGGTCATGCCGATGATCAGGGTCTCTCACGGGAGACAGTGGGGCAGTTAAGGTGGCCCGGGACAAGAGAGAGAATGTGTACTGCTATCCTGCCTGCTCACAGACCAATTGCTTTTGATCCTTTTTACTGATAGTTTTGAAAAGAATAGGACATTAGCCACAGACCAAGTGCCAGAGGCTGCGTTGACTGCTCTGGTAATAATACAACCCACACACAACAGGTGCTGCTTGGGCTTGAACTTGGCTCAATGAGCAGTCCACTATCATCCACCATGATCTGTGTGCTCTGCGGGGCTCACGTGTGTATGAATGGGGATGTGGAGAGAAGGTTCTCTGCAGAGGGGCACTAGGATCTGCCACTCAGGAAGAATTATAGTCTTGCTTCAGATTTGTCTTGGGTTGAGTTGAGGGGGGTAGACACTTCCACAATTTCCACTTGGCTCTTCCCTCCACAATGCCTCTGACTTACAGTAAGAGTTCTGGGGGCTGTTAAGTAAAACCATCCCAATATTCACTCAGGACCAGGGAAATCACCATAGGCCCTCTGGCTTGCTGGACCCACTGTAGAAGGACCCTGCCCATGGCCCCCCTTCTCCCTGATCTCCTAAAGCATGGTAGGGGGAGTGACAGCATGTCAGATACCTTGGTGTGTCAGCTCACATGTAGCCAGCCATCCCCACAAGGTCTGGGGGACCATTTTCCTGGGACACAGGTACCCGAGTCCTCTTGGGGAAGGATTAGGAGAATAGTCATTGTGTGTACGGGAGTGGATCACAGATTTCTTCCTCAAGGCGTCCATCCAATCCTGCCTTCGGTCGGTTGGCTGTTTGGTAGAGAGCTGGCTCAGAACTGGGAACCAGAGGAAGGAATCAGAATTTTCCACTGCAGTGACTGACATCAGCCTTTTGGCTCACGAGTTCTTCATTATTTTTTTCCTCGTTAGACGTGTCAGGCCACATCCTTGCTGGTCACCCCATCATCCCACCCTCTGGAAACGCTGTGGTTTATGAGCCATTGCCTGAAATCACACTGGTCAACACACCCTGCTTGCACTCTGGCCTAGCTGGTCGTTATGATAATTATATCGCCCCTCTCTGGGACATCCCACAGAGTCTCGTCATCCTCCGTGCCCCAACAGCATTTTCCATTCCACCTTGCCTATGGAGGACAGCCTCACTGGGCTTCTCAAGGGTGCCAGAGCCCTACTCAGTGGTGCATTCCTTCCTAAAGGCAGTGATCTCTGGCCTGTCTTGGGGGATAGTCAGATGATGGGTTGTTTGGTCACCATTTTTACATTCCCATCTCCTTGAGATGTCTCACACATTCCTCAGGATGTCACGCCCACCCTGGCATCTCCACCTCATTTCCTGTAGGCCAGTATCACGTCCAGGTGCCAGAGAGCTGAAACTGGGTTCAGGTACCTTTATCAAGATGGTAACTCATGGGTCATGGGAGAGGGCGCCGTGTCAGTAAATTTGCCTCTATCCAGCCTTGCATCCTGACCCTCAAGATCCCCTCCCAGTGCACCCACATGGTTAAGTCCTGAGCCTTACCTTTCTGGCTGGAGACGTAAGTCTCTAAATGTTGCCACAGAATCCTCTGGCATCACGGAATTCCTGGAGTGGAGGCTTGACTTAAGTCCATCAAACAGTCTTTCATCCAGGTTCCCAAATCTGTTAATAAAAATTAGCCAACTTCAATAATCCTTGTAATTCCCAGTACCCCACCCCACCCCGTTCCCGGGGTAGAGCTAATACCGATGCCGGCCCTCCTTCCGCCTGGACCTCCTCCCAGGCCTGCACAGGTGAGGAGCTCAGGATTTGGGTTTGCACACCCACTTAACACCAGCTATAGGCTTCTTGTTGCTGTTTGATAAGATGTGAGAAACCCAGGTACAGGCTTACATCCTGGGGATCTGCTGTTGAGGCTAATCCTGGTTCCCACCGTCTCCGTTTGGGTTCCTCTAAAAGCAACGCATGAAACAAGCACTTGAGGGCGGCTGATCTGAGAAGTGAGCCAAGATTGCAAGGATGAGGGGCAGGGAAAAGAAGCAGACGTCCGTGTAAGGCTGTATCGTGGTTCTCGCTCTGGGCAGTAGAGCCAGGATTCTGCCAGACACAGAAGGTCTCCAGAATTATCTGCCTAAAAGAGGAGAATGCGACGACCCACGCCCATTGATTGAGGGTTTCCCATCCCAGAGAGGCATGGAAGCCCCCGCACTCCTGGATCCCTGGCCGGGCAGGTGCCCGTGCGGGGCAGGAAGGCACAAAGTCCCAAGGTGTGGGTCTCAGTTGGGACAGCGTCAACATAGAATGTACTGACATGTAGCTGCAGCTGACACAGGTATGCTGTAAAAACCCCTCAGCCTTCTCTTCTACCTCTTTACATGTCGCAGATCTTCCCTCAAGGGCAAGAGCATCTCCTTGGTCTCAGGAGCTGCCTAGTACTTCATCACGTGTGCATGTGTGTGCCTACACTCACGCACACTGCCCTTCCCATAGAAACCATAACTTATTTTGTCAGTCCACCCTTTAGTGTTATTTATTTTTCCACTTTTACTGACAAATGACACCCGTCCCTGTATATGTTTAAGGCGTGCAGCATGATGGTTTGATTTACATATATGATGACATGATCCCCACAACGGGCTCAGCAAAATCAGTCTTCCAGTTTAGATACAGTGGAAAGGAAAGAAAGAAAAAAAGAAGGAAAACCCGTTTTCTCCATGCAATGAGAACTCGTAGGATTTTCCCTCTTCACAATGTCCCTGTGCATCACCAGGAGTGTGAACTCCAGGCATCATGGGCTACATCACATCTCTAGTGTTTCTTCATCTTTTACCCGGAAGTTTGTACCTTTTGGCCACCTTTCTCCAACTCCCCCTCGCCTGCTTTTTTATTTGTGTCAATATGTTACTAGGAAAAGTTTTCACCCATAGAGCTGAAAGAATGTTATGCTCACCATCCAGATTCTACCATTGACATATGGTAGCCGTCTATCCACTCATCAGTCCACCTTATTTTTTGGATGTGTTCCAAAGTAGGTTGCAGTCATCGACATACTCCCTCCCTGAGTACTTTAGCACGTCCTGTATCATTAACTAGGGATCGATCAATATTTGTTTATAGCTTTTTTTCCCTTTTCAAGGTGAACCTTCTATACAGTGAAATATACAAACCTTAAAGGTCCCATTCAGTGAATATGACAAATGCATACACCTGTGTAATCCAAATCCCTTATTCAGCTAGATTACAGTTACCCCAGAAAGTTCACGCGTGTGCCTTCCCAAGCAGTGCCTGTGTCCCTCTCCCAAGGGCAGCAACTACTCTGGTATTTTTCCCAGCATGGATTAGATTTGCCTGTCCTACTGATGCATAGGAGCACATGTACCCCAATGTTCATAGCAGCACTCTCCACAATAGCTAAAACATGGAAAGAGCTTAAGTGTCCATCAACGGACGAATGGATCAAGAAGATGTGGTTTATCTATACCATGGAATACTACATGGCAATGAGAAAGAATGACATCTGGCCATGTGTAGCAACATGGATGGACCTTGAGGGTGTTATGCTGAGCGAAATAAGTCAGGCAGAGAAGGACAAATATCATATGTTTGCACGTATAGGAGGATTAGGAGGAACTTAACTGAAGAACAAGGGGGAGAAGAAGGGGGTAAATGGTGGGGGAGAGGGAGAGAGGCAAACCATGAGAGACTCTTGAATGCTGACAAAAACTGAGGACTGATGGATGTGGGGGGGGAGGGGGGAGGGGCATGGAGGAGGACACTTGTGGGGATGAGCACTGGGTGTTATGTGGAAACCAATCTGACAAACTATTTGTAAAAAAAAAAAAAAAAAAAAAAGATTGCCTGTCCTAGAGCTTCATATACATGGGTTCCTACAGTGTGAACGTTTTGTGTCAGGCTTCTTTCACTGAGCATGACCTATTTAAGATTTATCCATGTTATTGGAAGCACCAATAGCTCTGTTTTACTGCTGTGTCCATCATGTGAACACACAAAAGTTTGCCCATCGTTTCTCCTCTTGATGGATATCTGCTTACTTCCAGGGTTGCACAATTATGGACAAATCTGCTATGAACATTTGTCACAAGTCTTCTCATGAACCATGCTTTTGTTTTTCTTATAACCAAGAAAAAGCCTTTATGTTGAAGTGCAGGTTCTTAAAAACTTATTTTGAGAGAGAGATTGCAAGCTGGGAGGAGCAGAGAGAGGGAGAGAGAAAGAATCTCAAGTAGGCTCCACACTGCCAGCACAGAGCCCCCGATGTGGGGCTTGAACCCATGAACCTTGAGATCATGGCCTGAACCAAAACCAAGAGTTGGATGCTTAATTGAATGAGCCCCCCAGGCACCCCTGAGGTCCATTTGATTTAAAGCAGTGTTGCAATTAAAACAGGCACACACAGGGACAAAGAGAGAGAGTACCTATGTATCCATACCCAGCTTTCATAAGGATCAGCCTTGCTCTCTGTGTCCTCTGCTTTTTTTGTTTGCTCTTTTTCTTTTCCATCTGTAGTAACCTCACGGGCTGTCATTCCACCCATAAATACTTCTGGATATATCTAGGGGCCACCTGAGTGGCTCAGGCAGTTGGGCATCTGACTTCGGCTCAGGTCATGATCTCACAGGCTGTGAGTTTGAGCCCCGCATCGGGTTCCGTGCTGACAGCTCGGAGCCTGGAGCCTGCTTTGAGTTCTGTGTCTCCCTCTCTCTCTCTGCCCCTCCCCTGCTCATGCTCTGTCTCTCTTTGTCTTAACTCTCTCTCTATCTCTCAAAAATAAATAAAAATTTAAAAAAATTTTAATTTGATTTTCCCCGTCTTAACATCGGATTTTTTTTTTTTTGGCAGTTCATTAGAATCAGGATCCAAACCAGATTCTTCTGTTGCATTAGGTTATTAGGGCTCTTAAGTTCTCTTGTTTTCTAACAGTACTCTCTTTATTTTGTTTGATTTTAATACCATCAGTCTGTTTGAGCAACCCTATATTGGGCTTTTATCATTTATCACTGGGCTTCTTATCACTGTCCCACATTTTGTATTTGTCATATTTTGCTTCCTTGTGTTATCATTAGATTAAGGTTCAGCTGAGGTTCAAGTTCAGTAATGAGGACTCCTTCTGGGTGGGGCTGGGTGTGTCCTGTTAAATGACAACACGAGGGACGTAATGTCTGCTTGTTCCCTCTCTTTTTTTTTTTTTTTTACAAATAGTTTATTGTCAAATTAGTTTCCACATAACACTCAGTGCTCATCCCCAAAGTGCCCTCCTCCATGCCCATCCCCCCTCCCCCCCACATCCATCAGTCTCCCTCTTTTTTTTTTTAATTTTTAAAAATTTTTTTTTATTTCTAGGAGAGAAAGAGAGGGACAGCGTGAGCAGGGCAGGGTCAGAGAGAGAGGGAGTCACAGACTCTGAAACAGGCTCCAGGCTCCGAGCTGGCAGTTAGCACAGAGCCCGACGCGGGGCTCGAACCCACGAACCGCGAGATCATGACCTGAGCAAAAGTCGACCCTTAACCGACTAAGCCACCCAGGTGCCCCTGTTCCCTCTTTAAGAGACCGAGGCTGAGCAGAGGAATCACGTAGGTGTAACTCACAGGTGTTAATTTCCATGCAGTCTTTATTTCCCCCCAGATAATAGGTCTTTTAAGTCTTTGTTCTTTTAAATGCCCCCAGTTTTCCCCCCTGAGGCCAGCGGGAGCCTCTTGGGTTAGCCCCTCTGTCCTGCAGCTGGCCACCTGCCCCTGGGCCTGCGACTTCCGGCTCCTGTCCTCTGCGCGCTTCATCGCTGTGATCCATGACTCTGCTTCCTTTATGCTGCCAGAGTGCCAAGCATTTAAATCCGTGTTTTCATGCGCTCTTCTGTATAAGTTGCTCTCCGTAGCTCTCGGCATAAAGCCCAGGCCCATGCACGTGGACATCGGGGCACATTTGGTCTGTCCCTGCCCATCTTCAGCTCCCTGCGTGCGCTGCCCTGAGGTCCCAGACCCCGTTCGCCGCGTCCCACACGCTGTCTCCTTGGCCTGTGTCCTCCCGCTTGCCCGGCTCCTCCGCATCCCAAGGCTCAGCTCAGGCCAGTGGTCCCCAGCCCTGGCCGTGCAGTACATCACCTGGGCACCGGGCACCGGCCAGGATCAATTAAAATCTGAATGTCTGGGGGAGAGGCCTGACTTTGCTGTTTTCAGAAGTTTGTGCTGGTGATCCTGATGTGTGGCCAGGGTGTTCCTCTGGGACACCGTGCCCCACCCCCTGGCTACGTGCCGTTGCGCCGCATTCCACTCGAATCCTGACCCCGGCTTTATTGAGATATGATTGTGCTAACACTGTGCAAGTTCAGGTGTGTGCTGTGACCGTCTCATCCTTACCCTACCCTCTGGGCCTCGCCATGTTGACTCCGGGGTCTGTCCGTGCTGCACGGAAGCCTCGTGTCGGCGTGGCCACATCTGTGTGGCTCTGTCCGTCATTCCTCAGCACATAGGAGGGGGTTGGTCGTATTTATAAATGGATGGTGGGGAGACATTGGGGCTGGATTCGGGGGCTATTTGAATGCAGGGATGGTGCTCCACTGAGCGGGACCAAGCCCAGGGCCCGCTGTCTGCTAAGGTCATTTCTTACCCACCTCATCTTCTGCTCCTCCAGAGCCCCTTCCCCTAGACAAGGAGGCTTCCAACAGCGCTTTCCTTTCCCCAGTCGCCTGCCCCTTCATATACATGCCGTGGAAATGTTTCCGAATCACCCATTGGGTCACCTGGTAAAAGAAGTGGCTTAGAATTTTTGTGAGCTTCTTTACAAGT
Source organism: Hyaena hyaena (assembly GCF_003009895.1). Lineage (NCBI taxonomy): Eukaryota > Metazoa > Chordata > Mammalia > Carnivora > Hyaenidae > Hyaena > Hyaena hyaena. The sequence continues at coordinate 479,639 of NW_024081093.1, read as the reverse complement.
CTCTTGCCTTTGGAAGGCAGTTGAAGCCTTGTTCCCTAGAAGAAGGCTTGTTTGCCAGAAGAAGTGATATTAAACAGACACTCCAGCCTCTTTTAAAAAAATGATTGTTGCAGAGCCTGGGTGGCTCAGTTGGTTAAGCGTCCAACTCTGGATTTTAGCTCAGGTCATGATCTCATGGTTTGGTGAATCAAGTTCTGTGTCAGGCTCTACGCTGGCAGCTTGGAGCCTGTTTGGGACTCTCTCTCCCTTGTTCTCTGCCCCTCCCCCACTTGCACTGTCTCTGTCTTTCTCAAAGAAATAAATAAATAAACTTAAAAATAAAGTTAAAAAATGATTCTAAAGTGATCTATTTGTTTATTTTTGGTTAGCTTTATTGAGATGAACTTGCATATAGTAAAGCTGCCCGTTTGCCCCTAAATGATCTACTGAGTTGTTTACATCACAACGCTTTAACTCACAACGCTTTAAAGTTGAGTTTCAGGCCAGGTGTGATCCAGGACTCATGCTTTCAGTTAATTCAAGGGACACCTCCAAAGCTGTCATGAACCGTGGTGCTGCTATGAAAAAAATAAATAAATAAAGCTTTTTTTTTTTTTTAAAGCAAGCCTAGGGGCACCTGGGTGGCTCAGTGGTTAAGCGTCCAACTTTGGCTCAGTTCATTATCTTACGTTCATGGGTTTGAGCCCCACGTCGGGCTCTGTGCTGACAGCTCAGAGCCTGGAACCTGCTTCAGATTCTGTGTCTCCCTCGCTCTCTGCCCCTCCATGCTCCTACTCTGTCTCTGTCTCTAAAAAATAAATAAAACATTAAAAACAAAAAAAGACCAAAGCTGTGCAAGAAATCTTACCAACAGTGGGAGACAGCACCTAATTGGTTTCTTATGGCTCTGGTCCTGTTGGCGCCAATGACCCGTCACTGCCTTTTCTATCCACCAGAGGGCAGTGTTCTCTTCTGCCTAACCATCGGCTTCCCCTTTGACTTCTCCCCTTTCAAATTCTAGCCTTTCAGCTTCTGAAGTGATCCCCACAGTGTCCCTCGAAATTTGATTTGCATAGATTTTTTTTTATTTTGCTAGAAATACGCCTTTCATTGCAACCCCGTACACTTCCATCCAGTGCAACTCTGTATACGTAACAACACTTTCGTAAGCGAATACTTTGTGCAGTGCACGGATAGGTTATATTCTTTCACTTAAAAAAGTGCCGATCAAAAAAGATTTTTTTAAGTTCCAGCCATCACCCAAATTGGGTTCATGATTCATCCAATTGGATTGCAGCCCCTAATTTGAAACATATTGCCTTGAAGTTCTGACATCCTGCACGTTTATGGAACTGGCTAGGGAGGGCTGTAGAGTCCGGCCCGTCACTGCCAGGCTTGGAGCCCCAACCGGGGCTGGGGACTTCTCACCCCTTGCTTGCAGCCCAGTGACATTACTGTTGAGGTACATCCAGTGCTCCAGGAGGTCACAGCCGGGGGGCGGGGCGGGGGCGGGTGTCCGTGTGTGGTCCCTTCCCAGGACACTGGGCTTTGCTACATCAAGGAAAGAGCCAGCTCCCCAGGGTTTCTCTTTGGGACTCTCGCCTGCGTCGGCCACTGATGATCAGATCGGCGCTGGCCCCTGGAGAAGGAAGCCGTGGGAGTCCTGCACCCCTGTGCGATTTCTGTTGCCTGAGTGCGTGGCCACTGGCTTGGCGGGGGTTCGCTTTATAGCCAGAAGCCAGGCACTGCCTGTACCAGCAGATTCCACAGATGAAACAGGCAGGAGGCCACGGGCCGAAGTGGGGAAGGTGGACGTTCTCACACGGTCCCCTCCTTGCTCTGTAGAATGCCTCCCAGAGGACGTTCCAGATCGACTACAGCCACAACCGCTTCCTCAAGGACGGGAAGCCCTTCCGCTACGTCTCGGGAAGCATCCACTACTCCCGCGTGCCCCGCTTCTACTGGAAGGACCGGCTCCTGAAGATGCGCATGGCGGGGCTGAATGCCATCCAGACGTGAGTAGCAGGGCGCCGGGCTGTCACTGGGGCCTGGGCACCCGGCCCTGGAGGGTGCCGCCAGCCACATGTCTCCCAGCAGCTAGCGGTTTCGTTGCTGGGCCCGGGAAGCAGCAGCATCTGGTGTTCTGGGAGGGGCTTGTCCTGAGCTCCACTGGCCCTTCTTCAGATAATTAGCCACCTCTTCCGACCTTGACCTTGTCAATGGAAGTCATAAAATGAGGATCAGCTAGGGGCGCCTGGGTGGCTTAGTCGGTTAAGCGTCCGACTTTTGCTTAGGTCATGATCTCGCAGTTCGTGGGTTCGAGCCCCACGTCGGGCTCTGTGCTGACTGCCAGCTCAGAGCCTGGAGCCTGTTTCAGTCTGTGACTCCCTCTCTCTCTGACCCTCCCCTGCTCACGCTGTCTCTCTCTCTCTCTCTCCTAGAAATAAATAAAACCTTAAAAAAAAAATGAGGATCAGCTTTAGAAGGTGTGAGTGTTTACTGCATGCGGGGCGCTTTACACAAAGCAGTCCATCCCCTCGTTCCCGTTTGTGGCTCGTGAAACTGCAGTCCACCCAAACGCCTGCATTTGGCCAGAGGTCTCCCTAGAATTTGAAGGTGGCGGTATCTGTAGGCTGCCTCAACTTCTCTCAGTTTGGGGGGGACGAAGCCACGTTAGGTAGATTCCTGAAATCCAGTTCTTCTTTGTGGTTCTGCTGGTTAGAGATTATCTCTCCTCATCTCTGCTGCTGTCGCAAGGTGACTAAATGGGGAGAAAAGTTGGGGAGGCTGACTTCTCTGGTTTTCGCCCCACTGAGGAAGATTGCTGATAGCCTCTTCAAGATAAGGGGTGAGAAGATGCAGAGGCAGAGCCCTGGGGCACCTTCCTACCTACAGCTTCACACTTAAGCTCCAGGAGACTGAACCCCAAAGCCATGGGATTGTGGGTAAAGGCCATAAGCCAGGGGTCATCCAAGAGACCTTTGCAAAGGCAGCGGATGGCGCCATATTTCCACTTGTGTCCCATGCTGTAGGCATGTAGGCTGTAGTTCCCCAGGGGAACTGGGAGAAGTTTTTGTCACTTCCTGCGTGCTGCTCCTGACAAAATCTTTTGCAGGAGGACACGGGTTAGAGGTGAGGTTTTTTTTTTTTAATTAATAATTTATTTTTTAAATTACATCCAAGTTAGTTAGCATTTGGAACAGTGATTTCAGGAGTAGATTCCTTAATGCCCCTCCCCCATGTAGCCCATCCCCCTCCCACAACCCCTTCCGTAACCCTCTGTTTGTTCTCCATATTTGAGTCTCTTATGTTTTGTCCCCCTCCCTGATTTTATATTATTTTTGTTTCCCTTCCCTCTGTTCATCTGCTTTGATTCTTTAAAAAAAATTTTGTTTTACATTTATTTATTTTTGAGAGACAGAGCAGGGGCAGAGAGAGAGAGGGAGACACAGAATCCAAAGCAGGCTCCAGGCTCTGAGCTGTCAGCACAGAGCCCAACACGGGACTTGAACCCACAAACTCTGAGATCATGACCGGAGACAAAGTCAGACGTTTAACCGACTGAGCCACCCAGGCTCCCCCATCTGCTTTGTATTTTAAAGTTTTCATATGAGTGAAGCCATATGATATGTGTCTTTCTCTGACTGATTTCGCTTAGCATAATACCCTCTAATTCCATCCACATAGTTGCAAATGGCAAGATTTCATTCTTTTTGATTGCTGAGTAATACTTCATTGTGTGTGTGTGTGTACACACACCACATCTTCTTTATCCATTTATCCGTCGATGGACATTAGGGCTCTTTCCATACCTTGGCTCTTGTTGATTGCACTGCCATAAACATTGGGGTGCATGTTCCCCTTCAAAACAACACATCTGTATCCCTTGAATAAATACGTAGTAGTGCAATTGCTGGGTCGTAGGGGAGTTCTATTTTTAATTTTTTGAGGAACCTACACACTGCTTTCCAGAGCGGCTGCACCAGTTTGCATTCCCACCAGCTGTGCAAAAGAGTTCCTCTTTCTCTGTATCCTGGCCAACATCTGTTGTTGCCTGGGTTGCTAACGTTAGCCATTCTGACCGGTGTCAGGTGGAATCTCAGTGTGGTTTTGATCTGTTTTTCCCTGATGAGGAGGGATGCTGAGCATTTTTTCATGTGTCTGTTGGCCATCTGGATGTCTTCTTTGGAGAAGTGTCTATTCATGTCTTTTGCCCGTTTCTTCACTGGATTAATTGTTTTTTGGGTCTTCAGTTTGATGAGTTCTCAATAGATTTTGGATACTAACCCTTTATCTGACATGTTGTTTGCAAATATCTTCTCCCATTTTGTCGGTTGCCTTTTAGTTTTGCTGATTGTTTCCTTCGCTGTGCAGAAGCGTTTTATTTTGATGATGTCCCAATAGTTCATTTTTGCGTTGGTTTCCTAGCCTTGAAGGGGTTTTCTAAATTTTTACTTTTATTAAAAAGCATTTTCAAAAAATAAATGTACCTCTATACCTTAGCATAGATATTTTCATTTTCTCTAAGCCTTCCACAGGAAGAGAAATTCACATGGGACAGCTTGGGAATTGCTGAGCTGTTTCCAGGAAGGGGCCGTGTGTGTGTTGGCAGGTACATTCCCTGGAACTTTCACGAGCCCCAGCCAGAACAGTACCAGTTCTCGGGGGAACATGACGTGGAATATTTTATCAAGCTGGCCCACGAGCTGGGACTCCTGGTGATCCTGAGGCCCGGACCCTACATCTGTGCGGAGTGGGACATGGTGAGTGTGGCCAGACCTGACCCGGCCCGGCCAGCGCGCGTGACAGGGGCGGGTGGGCTGGTGGAGATCTGGGGGAAAGTGAGTGAAAAAAGTTTAAATAAGTCAGCCATTCCGGATAACACTGAGTCTGTGACTGTAGCCAGCACAGGGGTCTTGTACCTCAGGAGGTGGCTAGGCGGAGACAAACAGGTGAGGTCAGAAGGCATGTGCCATCCTCTCGGTGCTCACAGAACTCAGTTTCCCCATCAGTTACCTCACAAGGTTGTCGTAAAATTAAGTGGAATAATCTATAGAAAGACTTTGATTCTCCAAACACTGCATTCACGTGATGTCATCTTCCTAGTAAAAGTGAGTTATAATTACTACTGTCCCTGAAAGTTCTAAACCAGAAAGCCCAGCTCAAACACCCCTTCTTCCGTGGGGCTCCTCTTTTCTCCTCTCACTGCTAAGAGTGGCTTCTGTCTCCCGTGAGACCTTATAATGGCTTCTCTCTTCTTTTGCCCCACCCCCCATCCTAGGGAGGCTTACCCGCTTGGCTGTTAGGAAAAGAATCGATTATCCTCCGCTCCTCCGATCCAGGTAAGTTGTACATATGTCCTGAGAGAATTATGATGTTGTTAGACATCTTATATCAGAAGCAGCAGGTATTTTGAAGGCTGGGTTTCTTCTGCACACATGCTTTTTTTTAAATTGTTTTTTAAATTTATTTTTGATATATAGAGAGACAGAACATGAGCGGGGAGGGGCAGAGAGAGGGGCAGAGAATCTGAAGCAGGCTTCAGGCTCCAAGCTGTCAGCACAGAGCCCGACGCAGGGCTCGAACCCACGAACCCTGAGATCCTGACCTGAGCCGAAGTCAGACACTTCACCGCCTGAGCCCCCCGGGCGCCCCTGCACAAGCACTTTTGAAGGCTTGGTGTGAGTGGGAGTGCTAGTTGCTGTCCACTGCAGACTCTGAATGTGTAGGAAGTAAGGCTCTGTTGAACCGTTTGACCAGATCTTGCTGATAAACTGGTAACTTTGAACCTGGCACTGGGCCCTGTTTGCGGTTGACCAACTGACTTTCATGCTTTCTCTTCCTACTTTCTCAAAAAGTACATGCCCAGTGATAGTATCTGGCTAATCAAACGACAGTTCATTTGTCTGCCTTTACAGAGGGATCTGTATGTGATAGTCTTTTTGTGGCCTTTTTAAACAACTAGAAATTATTTTAGCTGTAAACCCTGATCAGGCAGAAGGTCCCATTAGCTGCACTTCTGCTTCCTGAAGACTTCAGTTTCCCTTGGTGATGCTGGTCTTAGAGCTGATCCTAAGAGCAGCTAACACTGATTAGATTTACTGCGCAGAAGGCTGGTGTACTCTGCTCTATGCGTACATCCTTCTCAGTGCGTTACCCTTCCGTTTTGCACGCTTAGCACATTATTCATGTTTTCACCTGTATTATTTTATCCTTATGGCTTCTTTACAAAGACTGTGCTCTATTATCCCCGTTTGCCAATGTAAATATATAATTTATGAAGGCTTAATTTTAAAAAGAAAAAAAGGTGCACCTGCGTGGCTCAGTCGGTTCAGCATCCAACTTCGGCTCAGGTCATGATCTCACAGTTTGTGAGTTCGAGCCCCACATCGGGCTATTTGCTGACAGCTCAGAGCCTGGAGCCTGGAACCTGCTTCAAATTCTGTGTCTCCCTCTCTGTCTGCTCCTCCCCTGCTCATGCTCTTTTTTTCTCTCTCTCTCTGTCTAAAAATAAACATTAAAAATGAAAAAAAAGAAGAAAAAACCCACATAGGGTGACAGAGAGAGACAGACATACATTCAGGCACTCTTTTCTTCATTCAACAAAGAGGGCTTACGCCTCCTGCGCTCCAGGCTTGGTGCCCCCATGGCGGGGACAGAATCCCCCGAGGAGATGGGCAAGGGCGGGACAACTTTCATCAGACCTTTAGTGATGCAGCCACCCCCTTTCAGGTCGTCGTCAGGTCCCTCACATCCCGATCTGGGCTGTGAGCTCTAGGGCGAGGGGGCTGCGGTGTGTCTGTTCGCACTAAGGGGTATGGAATGGCGTTAAACCCGCCTTCTTCTCCAGATTACCTTGAAGCCGTGGACAAGTGGCTGGGAGTCCTTCTGCCCAGGATGAAGCCTCTCCTGTATCAGAACGGAGGGCCCATTATAACCGTGCAGGTAACCTCACCGCCGAGCCTGGCCGGGCGCGGGGCGGGCGGGCTTTCAGCCGTCCACCTTGTACGCGGGAGTGAGGCAGAGGGGAGCCTCACTGGTCTGTTTCCTTACAAGGCGACGCCGCAGCTGGTGATTTTATACAAGTTACGTTTCGGGGAGGCGTTACCGGTTTGGGGGGCGGCCGTGGACCAGACTCTGAGCTGACCGCCCGGCAGACATCATCCAGTTATCCCAGCCTCTTTGAAGAGAAGAACTTCAAAGAGGTTAAGTGGCCTGGCCGAGGTCACCCAGCGGGCAGGGGCAGAACAGGACCACTGGCCCGGTGGCCTGTGTCCCGGGTGCCACACGGCCTGTGGCCGCGGGGATGCAACACGGACTCAGACGCCTTGGCGTCTGCCCCGCACAGGCAGTCAGTTCAGGCCGGCGCGGAAGGAGGAGGTGGCGGATTGAGGCCATTATGTTTTCTGTCCCGCTTCCTGCCCTTACGTCCCTTCTTCCGGGTGTCCTCTGCTCTGCACACCCTGGCAAATGGCGGGGGCATAGCAGGTTCCAGGTATTTTCCATGTGAAAATTGGGGCGCTTGACCTGCAACAATTTGTGATGTTTGCAGCATCACGTAGGTAAAACGTAAAACTGGGGCGCCTGGGCGGCTCAGTCGGTTAAGCGTCCGTCTCTCGATTTCAGATCAGGGCACCATCTCATGGTGCGTGAGTTCAAGCCCCGCATCAGGCTCCGTGCTGACAGATTCCGTCACCGCCCCCCCCCGTCCCTGCCCTGCTCATGTTCTCTCTCTCTCAATAAATAAGTAAACTTTAAAAAAAAAAAAAAACACATAAAACCATGCTTATTAGTCATTTGCCAAGGAATAAATGTAAAACCGGCTGCCCCCTGAAACTGGAAGGGGGTGCAGTGTGGCACTCCCCGGAGAACGTGGGCAAGATTTCCTTCTTACGGCCAACACTGTGGGCAGCGGTAGAAACGGTCCCTGGGGGCAGGGGGCATGGCCCTCTCCTGCCCTTCACGGGGAGGTCAAATGAAGCGATGAGAAGGCTGACCTGGCCAGAGTGGCCATTCGGACCCTGCCTGGTGGAGAGAGGCCGGCTCGCTGCTCCCAGAGGGACAGAGGGACGTCCGAGTAGCGCTGACGGCCCCTCTCCCCGGCTTGAGGCCGGACTGCTTAAGCCTAAAGGAGCCCATTTCCCCTATGAACATGTCAAGGCTGCAAGTGGAGTGTGTCTTCCTGCGGCTGGGTCACCTTCCTTTCTCTTAATCTCAGGTTTTCCTTCATTTCCTTCATCTTTTCTTTATCTCCGCTACTTTCCAAGTCACTTTCAAGCTCCTCTCACAACTTTTCTGTCCCTTTTGGTTGTTGAAATGCCACAGGGAGCGTAATCAGATGTGAATTCCGTAGAGGAGAGCAAAATCGGCTGCACTCGGGGCATTTCTGGTGTGTATCCCTGGCAGCCTTGGATGACCTGAACTTGACTGTGGGTCCCGCCAGGGGACTCAGCCCCTCCTCCTCTGCCTCTGCCCTTCACACCTCCTACTGCTCGAGCTCCATAGTCCCTTTGCCCCTTGATTAGTAAATAAACAAGTGAGCGCGGGGACGAATAGAAGAACGTACGGAAACAGAAAAACCAGAATTGTCACTTAGGCGTTAGGAGCCGGAAGCGAGTCTCTTACGTTTTGGGGGAGATTTCCTTGATTTTTTTTTTCCATGCATTACAAAATTTTTCTTTTTAGAGTCAGTGTAGACTGTGTGGCCAGTTTCTTTTTTCTTTTTAAAAAAATTTTTTTATGATTTATTTATTTCTGTTTTTTTTAATGTTTTATTTATTTTTGAGAGAGAGAGACAGACAGACAGCGTGAGCAGGGGAGGGTCAGAGAGAGAGGGAGACACAGAATCTGAAGCAGGCTCCAGGCTCTGAGCTGTCAGCACAGAGCCCGATGTGGGGCTTGAACCCATGAACCGTGAGATCGTGACCTGAGCCAAAGCCGGACGCTCAACTGACTGAGCCCCCCGGGCGCCCTGAGCTGACAGGGTGAGCCCCGGACTCTGGAACAAGGACCCCCGATGGCCCATTTTCACAGATAAAGGCACGTTGGCGCCCAGCTCCTGATGTGGCCCGTGGCTGCTTTTGTACCAGGAGCAGCGTTCAGAGCGCACAGGGACAGGCGGCCACACAGCCTGAGATCCTTACACCGTGGCCCTTCACTGAAAAAGTCGACTCACCCCTTGCTCTAGAAGAATCCAGCGTTCCTCCGAGCCTCACTGTGACTTCCAGGGAGTCTCTCGAGCCCTCGTCTGTGTGCGTGCTTCCCCTCTCGCTCCCCCGCTGCATGCCAGCTCGGTCTCTCCGGCTGACCTGAGCCTAGAGGTTGGCGGTGCTCTGAGTCGCTAGCATGCTGGGTACTTACTGGGTATCCTGTATCGCGCAGAGCCCTACCCACGTGTCAGTCCTGCTAACGGCCCCCCTCTGCCCCTCACCAGGACAAGAAATGGCAGAAGGGACGCTTTCACGTGGACGGCGGGGCCTCTGATGCCCCTGCCCGAGGCCACAGCTCTGAGCCGCCTTGCAGACGCGGACCTCTTTTTCTTTCCAACAACCTAACCAGATTGTGTGTGTGCATTTAGGGCGTACCTGTGTATTTTAAGGTACAATCATGATACCGGGTGAATACAACTTGAAAAACTAAGGGAACCTAAATGAGCTTTGGGTTGGGGTGCTGTGGGGGTGGGCAGAAAGGGACAGTGTGGCAAAGCACTTCATTGCTAGAGCTGAGGCTGAAGATGACGATGATGACGGAAAACAGAGCCATTTAAGTAGATCTTATTAGGGGCACCTGGGTGGCTCAGTTGGTTGAGCGTCTGACTTCGGCTCAGGTCATGATCTCACGGATTGTGGGTTCGAGCCCTGCGTCGGGTTCTGTGCTGAATGCTCAGAGCCTGGAGCCTGTTTCGGATTCTGTCTCTCTCTCTTTCTCTCTCTGACCCTCCCCTGCTCACTCTGTGTGTGTCTCTCTCTCTCTCAAAAATCAATAAATCCTAAAAAGTTTAAAAAGTAGATCTTATTCAAAGAGGCGGGTGGAGGGGTAGAAAATGAGGAGGAAAGTATCTTGCCAGTATTTGCAAAGCTTCCCTTAGCCTTGCTCTCAATTACTTCCAATGGGACGCCTGTGGGACTAATCAGAGGGTCAGGGCAGTTGCCCCAGAGAGCTTTCCGCTCTGCCTGGCAAACACCTCCTCTTTCAAGGTGACTTCATGACCAGTGAAGCTCTTGTGCAGGGCGAACTCGCTACAGAATGCTTTGTTTAAGACATTTATCTATTTTTGAGAGACAGAGAGAAACAGAGCACAAGAGGGGAGGGGCAGAGAGAGAGACACAGAATCAAACAGGCTCCAGGCTCCGAGCTGTCAGCACAGAGCCCGACACGGGGCTCGAACTCACTGACTGTGAGATCATAACCTGCGCTGAAGTCTGATGCTTAACAGACCGAGCTGCCCAGGCGCCCCCAGAATGCTTTGCTTTTTGAAGCTGTAACATGAATGTTTCATCCAAGGGCTCCTCTCTCTGGGAAACAAGCACTCATGACACTGTTTGGGAAGCAGTACTGTGTGAGCATGACAGTGGTGCTTAGTTCATCGACATCCCTCACCGGCCCGCGCCTACTCCCAGACTGCCCGGGGCCACTGGGCACTCAGCAAAGCGGCCGCCCCTTGCAGGAACGCAAGCCGCCAGCGCTGCCTTGGGCACCCCTCCAGGAAGCCTCCTTCCATCTGTCTGGGCCCCCATCAGGCTGGGCACCTCTTTCCTAGGGCTTCACAGTGTCCTGTGCTTCTTTTTAATGACTGTGCACTCCCAGGATCAGACACATTTATTTTGCATTATGTGCATATTGCACTTCGATGGTCAGCTATCTTTTTCATTTTTGGACAATCGTGAACGATCACACGAATATGCAGCATAGTGAAGCCTTGAGGAGGGCCCCTGCATAACCTCCACGTAGCTGGGAAACAGCACGTGGCCAGGACCTAAGAAGCGTCCAGTGTTGGTGACCACCGCGCTCCTTCCCACGGTCCTGACCTTCGTGGCCATTGGACTCTTGGTTTTCTTTATATTTTTACCACCTATGTACGTACCCAGATTTTATGGTTTGGCTGTGACTGTTTTGAATTTTCTGTGTGGGGAGTTATACTGTCTGTATTTCTCAATGAGTTGCTTCTTTCACTCAGTGTTATACCTCTGAGATTCTTTTATATATTGGGTGAAGCTGAAGGTCATTCATTTTATCACTTTAGAGCAATGTTTCTTAACTTTTTTTTCATGGTTGCCCCTAAAGAGCCTCTTTAGACATTTTTTAGTTAAAATTTTTTAATGTCTTACTTATTTTTAAGAGTGAGAGCATGAGCAGGGGAAGGTCAAAGAGAGAGTGAGACTCTGAATCCAAAAAAGGCTCTAGGCCCTGAGCTGTCAGCACAGAGCCCGACATGGGGCTTGAACCCACAGACCATGATATCATGACTTGAGCTGAAGTAGGACACTTGACCAACTGAGCCATCCAGGCGCCTCTGTAGACATTTTTTTTCTAATTGCCTGCCCTTGAAATTTTAATACGTCTGAGCTACTGTAGAAGTGTATATATATCTGTGCTTTACATATAAAAAAGAGTAAGATGTTCTTCTATAAGAATCCATTTTTACCTTCCTGGGTAATGCTGTCTCGATGGGGATTTCCTACCCCCCACCCTCGGCACAATCGCCACTGCCCTGAGTGGAGGGTTGTTGTGGCAATTTGTTGTAGAGGCTGGTAAGTAGCGACTCTTGGCCCCCACCCACTGGGGGCCCGGCCACACACACTCTGCCTCCAGATGTGACAACCCAGAGTATCTGCAGACCTTGTGAAATGTTCTCTGGGGGCAAAATGACTAGTTGAAAACCACTGACGCTGTTGAACACAGACTGAACGCTGGTTACTGAGGACAAAAATGAGAAAGGCCCTGAATGTCTGGCGGTAGGTCAAGAAAACGATGGTACGTCCGTACCCGGCATTTGCCCTCGTTGCTGCCATGGACGTTTTGCATAGTGTGTGGAAGGTGAAGAGCCAGTGTTATGCCTGGTGCACGTAACATGATACCAGCTTTACCAACAGAGCACAGTCACTGTGTGTTAGTTTGTATATCTAGGGTGTGCGTGTGCGTGTGCGTGAATCTGGAAGGCTGAGCCAGAAGGCTTACAGCGGCTATCTCGGAGTAATGGACTTAACACATGATTTTTCTATTTTCTTCGCATTTCTCCACATTTTCCAATATTTCTACCATGGGAAGTTACCATTTATGTCCCATTGAAAGTATCTGTTACCTAGTCTAGGGTCGAGTAGCCCTGCGATCCAAACACAGATATGGTGGTGTTTGTTTCTCTTCTTTTGGTGGCATGGGAGGTAGGAGAAGGTAAGTTTTCGTGCTGAGTTGCCCTCTGCAGAATGGGTGTGGAGGATGGAGTGTAGGACATATTTTTGGTGCTCGGGTGCTTTCTGCAAACAAAAGCCTGCGTTAGAACGACTGTATCGGGGTCTCCTGACTCTCCCCCCCACCACATCCTGCCTCTTTCCTCATTTGTAGGTCGAGAACGAGTACGGCAGCTACTTCGCCTGTGACTACGACTACCTGCGGTTCCTGCAGAGGCGCTTCCACTACTACCTGGGCAGTGACGTGCTTCTGTTCACCACCGACGGGGCGCACGAGAAGTTCCTTCAGTGCGGGGCGCTGCAGGGCGTCTATGCCACCGTTGACTTCGGTCCAGGTTGGTGTTTGGAGTCGCAGAAAACCCCGCCAAGGCCACGCAGGCTTGGCCAGCGAGCTCCGGTGGCAGTGGGTACCCTGCATGAGATTTCTCAGGCTTCCCCTCACAGGTAGAAGGGAGCGCAGCACAAGGCACCCGTCCGTTGCGCACATTATTTGATTTCAGCTGACTGGGCCTTTGGGGCAAGAGCTGGGTTTTCAGTGCCAGTGAGCTGGCCTGCGGCCCTGAGTCTCTGAGGGCGGCTGCGGGGAGCTGTGCACTGAGGCCGCGGCCTTGGGCCTGCACCGCAGATCCGCTAGGGGTGGGTGGTCCTGGAATGCAGAGACCTTTCTGGGGAATCAGCACTGTGAACCTCGAGGGCCTGCAGGTGGTTGGGGAGATGCCACATGAATGGCCTTCCCGTACCCGTCGGGGCCGCCGCAGAGGCCCGGTGACCGCTAGAGCTGGGGGCGGCCAGTGTGGCCAGCAGGCTCCCAGCGGCGTTAAGCATTAGGAGAGCAGCTGTCGTAAAGGACAGGACTCCGCAGGCCGTGGAGGGGGTGGGGGACTGGGCTGGACTTGCCTGCACCTTGTCTCTTGATGCTAAGAAGGACGTTCCTGGACAGTTGCATTTTTTTGAATCAAATCTGTAGATTAGATAATAGGACTGTATCCGTGTTAATCTCCCAGTTTTTTTTTTTTTTTAATAGCCGTGTTTACTTAAAGAATGCCCTTGCTCTAAGGGAATGTTCCCTGAAGTATTTAGGGGTAAAGGGCCATCATATCTGCAACTTATTCACAAATGGTTCAGAAAACAACTGTATTGAGAGAGAAAGAGAGAAACTGATAAAAAAAATATGGCAAAGTGTTAACAATTGGGGAATCTTGGTCCTTTGAGAATATGAGTTCTTTGTTCTCTTCTCACAACTCTTCTATAAGGTTGAGATTATTTCAAAGTAAATGTTATCTTCCTCTCTCCGCCCTCCCAAAAAAGACCTGCTCTTCAAGTAGCATAAAGACCCCACAGCCTTCCCAACCGAGGTGTGAGAAGTTCTGCTCACATTGCGCATCCAGCACCTGCTTTCTCTTGAGAAGGACGTATGGAAGACTGACGTAGCATTCTTATTTACTTATTTTTTAAAATAATTTGTTAAAGTTTATTTATTTATTTTGAGAGAGCGAGCCCCAGCAGGGGAGGGGCAGAGAGAGAGAGAGAGAGAGAGAGAGAGAGAATCCTAAGCAGGCTGTATGCTGTCAGTGCAGAGCCCGACGCAGAGCTCAGTCCCACAGACCAAGAGACCATGACCTGAGCCAAACCAGAATCAAACATTCAACCGTCTGAGCCCCCCAGGTGCCCCTGAAGTTGCATTTTTAAAGAGCTGCTTTTCCATTAGCAAAGAACAGAACTGGTTTTGAGTGAATGGAGTGTTTCTAGAAACATGATGCACTGCTCAGAGTGTCTGGTGATAAAATAACTCGGCTACAAAAAGCCACACAGGAAGTGGCATTGCTTTCCTCCTGGCCCGGCACACTTCCCATCATGGCGATGAAAAGGCACGGCGCCCTTTTGATGGGAAAGAAAATCTGAAGGTCGTTCTGACCTTGTTGTAAGCCTGATGTGCACGTGGGGTGAGAGCACAGTGGCTCCGTCTGTGGGTTGAAGGACAGCCCAATGTGAGGCCAGTGTATGTGGGGTGGGTGGGGCTTGAGGCTGCCTCGTTCCTGTGTGTGGGCCGGGCAGCGCCCGGGGCCAGGTCACAGAGCGAGGCTCATGAGAACAGAACTGAAGATCTGAATGCCACCTGATACTTAATAGTGACACATTTACAGCCGTAAAGTAAACGAGATACCACTGTCGACCAGCGTGTCCTCTCCTGAAGCCTGGCCTCACACAGAGCAAGGGGTTATTCAGAGGTGCTGGCTGCTGTCATTCCCGCGCTGGGTACCTGCTGTGAGAAGTGGATCATGAAGTTTGGGGCCGGGGTATCCCCTGCCGTGGTTAGAGAAATACTATTCATGCTTGTCTGCTCACTGAAGGAAGGCAGCCCACTGCCTCTGCGGGGAGAGGTTCGTTCCTTGTGGAGGGGAAAGAAGACATGGGGAGCAAGCCCACATGTGGGCACCTTGATGGAATATTTTACAAGGAAAACTTAAGAGCAAGCGGCCTGGAATGGCTGATGACGTACAAATTCAAATTCAGAGTGTATGCCATTACTCAGACATAATAAAACTTATTAGACCACATCCATCCCTTTGATTTATTAATGACTTGGCAAATATCAGTGGCACTGATATGTGTGTGTGTGTGTGTGCGCGCGCATGCAGATTTGTGTGTGTGGTGCCATGGAGGCTGTAAGGAAGCATCTTTAAAGCAAGACCCATGCCTCAGGGAGCATCTAGGTCAACCAGATGTCCACGTGGAGAGAGAAGGACACAAAACATGTTCCCAGGCCATGGGGAAACCCGGATGGAGAAGACAAGCTTGTGATCTGGTCTCCTGAGAGAAAGGCCATAGGGACCTGCTCTAAGAAGACGTGGTTCTGTGGTCCCCACGCATCCTTCAGATGGACCTTCACACTGAGTCCAGCCTATAGCTGGCCGGGGGGTGTTCCAGGCCCACGCGTAGGTGGCCCAGGGCAGGGCCTCAGGCTGAGGGTCTATGAAGTACTCTTTTTACTTACCTTATTCCTGTGACTGACCTTTCTTCTCGTAACTTTCAGATGCCAACATCACCGCAGCTTTCCAGGTCCAGAGAAAGAGCGAGCCCCGAGGGCCATTGGTAAGCACTGGGGGTGAGCTGTGGGTTGTTGAGGCGAGGTGCACCAGCTAAAGAGGTAGGTCCTTGCTTTTTTGGGCTGTGGGGTCAGTGGCCGATGGGACTGAGGGGCGTAGTGACAGCAGGTGCCCCCACGGGGTGGAACGCAGTGGGGACAGCTGCCGTGAGTCGGGCTCTGTGCTCTTGTGTGCTTCCTCCCCCTCTTGCCTGATGGTGGCCCTCGTGGGGGGTGTTATTTTCCCCCGTGTTCACTGAGGCCCCAAGAACACGCCGCTTCGCCGGCGAGGGACGGGGCCAGCACCTAAGTTCAGGTCTGCGTTTCTCGAGAGCTCCTCGGGACAGAGCGGCCCCGTCTTTAACGTGCGTGAGTCACTTGGGGGTGCAGGTCAGACGTGAGGCTGCGTGGGGCTGCGCGTCTGCATCTCCGGCACCGCAGGGTGAGCTCACCGTGGCTTTGGGGGGTTCTGGCCTGCCATGGGGGCGCCTCCGCGCAGTCCCTTGGCTCCTCCCTCCTCCATTGCTGTCACTGCTGTTTCTGGGCGTCCTTGGAGGGCTGAGGTCCCATGCCTTCTCTGCAGCAGGCCAGGCTTCCCGCCCACCTCGCCCCCTGCATGCTCGGCCCTTTCTGAACACGGCCTCTGCCCGGTGAGCGGTGCAGACCCTGTGTCCACAGACCATGACCCAGGCAGGCCCAGGAACACATCCGGGTTTCCTTTCCCTTTTCTAAATGAAGGGCGCGGCAGGGTGAGGCTTGAGGGAGACCTGAAGCGCCTGGGGCTCGCTCTGCAGCGTGCCTGGACACGTCCACCCCACGCCAAGTCACCCGAGATCTGAAGATCCGGATTGACACGGCGGGTGGACTTAGATCTGATAATTTGATGAGAAACTTTTGCCGTCTGATTCCTTTTGCCCAACAAAATTCCCTGCCTTGTTTAAACTGGGGGGTGGCTAACAAAATTTTGTTGCAGATACAACTTTTCAGGAATACGTGTGTTATTGGCACCTAAAAACTGAGTTTGGGCAGTAACCCGCATTGGGCCCCCAGCGCTGGGGTAAGCAGTGCATGTACGCAACCCTCCACCCATCCACCGGTGGGGTACATAGGGCCATAGCTATAGGGAGGTGCCAGCGTTTGAAGGTCATGAGTCCCTCCTAAGCTCCCTGTCCGTTTCCCTTTTTAGGTGAATTCCGAATTCTACACTGGATGGTTAGACCACTGGGGCCAACCTCACTCAAGAGTGAAGACTGAAGTGGTGGCTTCCTCCCTCCACGATATGCTTGCCCGTGGGGCGAATGTGAACTTGTGAGTGATAATTTCTGGAAGGGAGGGCATCCTCCATAGCTATGGGCTCATAGTCAAGTATGTCTGTTCTCTTGTTTCTTGTAGGTACATGTTTGTAGGTGGGACCAATTTTGCTTATTGGAATGGTAAGAGCAACTTAATGTGTTTATGGAAGCTTATGCTCGCATGTTTCTGGTGCTTGATTTGGGGGTAGGGAGTGCCTCCGGACAATTTTTATCTTCTAATATATAGAAATTTCCTTATATATAAAACCTGCCTATGTAATTTTTGAAATCATTAATTTTTCTTGAGGAATAGGACTGTTCTCTTAGAAACCCTATTGTTTATGTATTTTTTTTAAAGCTTACTTTAATTTTTTTTAATGTTTTTTTTTTTTATTTATTTCTGAGAGAGCGCGCAAACAGGGGAGGGTCAGAGAGAGAGGGAGACACAGAATTTTTGAAACAGGCTCCAGGCTCTGAGCTAGCTGTCAGCACAGAGCCCGACGCAGGGCCTGAACCCACGAACCGTGAGATCATGACCTGAGCTGAAGTTGGACACTTAACCGACTGAGCCACCCAGGTGCCCCTACTTTATTTTTTTTTAAGTAATCTCTACACCCAGCATGGGGCTCCAACTCACAACCCCAAGATCAAGAGTCGCATGCTAGTCAGACCAAGCCAGACAGGTGTCCCAGAAATCTATTGTTTTAAAGAAAAAACATTTTTTAAAGTTTATTTATTGTTGAGAAAGACAGACAGGGAACGAGCAGGGAAGGGGCAGAGAGAGAGACACAGAATCTGAAGCAGGCTTCAGGCCCCAAGCTGACAGCACAGAGCTCAATACCGGGGCTCGAACTCACAAGCCGTGAGATCATGACCTGAGCCTAAGTCGGATGCTTAACTGGCTGAGCCACCCAGGCACCCCACAGAAACCTTACTGTTTTAAACCAGGGTACGTGGGCAGGCCCCATAGTCTCTGGCTATAGCTTACTTGTTCACGTATTCTGCTATGATCTATTTTCTTCTTACATTTTGTTTTGTTGAGATATAATTCACGTACCACAGAAATAACAATTTTAAAGTGCACAGTATAGGGGCGCCTGGGTGGCTTAGTCGGTTAAGCGTCCGACTTTCACTTAGGTCATGATCTCGCGGTTCGTGGGTTCGAGCCCCGCATCGGGCTCTGTGCTGACTGCCAGCTCAGAGCCTGGAGCCTGTTTCAGAGTCTGTGACTCCCTCTCTCTCTGACCCTCCCCTGCTCACGCTCTCTATCTCTCTCCTAGAAATAAATAAAACATTAAAAAAATTAAAAAAAAAAAAAAGAAAGTACTAAAGTGCACAGTATAGTGGTATTTAGCATATCACAAAGTTGCATAATCATTACCACTATATAATTCTTTTTTTTAATTTTTTAAATGTTTATTTAATTTTTTTTTTTTTTTTTTTGAGAGAGAGCACAGGTGAGGGAGGGGCAGAGAGAGGGAGACACAGAATCCAAAGCAGGCTCCAGGCTCTGAGCTGTCAGCACAGAGCCCGATGCGGGACTTGAACTCACAAACCGTGAGATCATGACCTGAGCTGAAGTCAGGTGCTCAACGGACTGAGCCACCCAGGCACCCCTCAACCATCTAATTCTAAAACATTTTCACTCCCCCAGAAAGAAGCCCGTTGCTGGGAAAACTCCCCACTCCCTCTCCTCCCAGCCCTTGGCAGCCACTAATTGAGACTCTCTCGTTGTGATTTTGCCTGTTCTGGGCATTGCTTATAAACAGAATCATGCAGTATGTGGTCTACTTTGTGTTTCAGTCCTGCCATTTAGTGTCCTCTTTTTGATGTCCATCCCTGTTGTAGGATCAGAACTTTAGTTGTTTTACTGATGAATAATATTCTGTTGCACGGATATACAACATCCAGATGTCACATTGATAGATATTTGAGTTGTGTCCACATTCCGGCCATTATAAATAACGTTGCTATGAACGTTAACCAAAGACTTTGTTTTTCGGTCCATCCTTTAGCCCACTGGCCATCTTCCCTACCCGGCTTCCCTTGGCTTATAATTTTGTGTCTGGGAGTTACATTTGTTCAGTTCAACTTGGTGACCACTGATTGGGCTCAGCTGTGCAAGAGAGGCCACACCTACTTAGGGGCAGGCAGCTGGTGTGCCACTCATATAGATGGGGGGGGGGGCGAGGTGACTGCCACATTAGAAGTGGAGGAGGGCCCGCAAAGGAGAGGAGCTCCTTGCAACAAGGGATGTGGTTTTGTTTTCCTTTGCATCTTGCAGCAAAGGATGTGCTTTAATGTGCAGATCCCCACAGGCAGGTGGCCCCGTTGGCAGGCTGCCGCCTCTGATTAATAACAAATGCAGTAAAGGTAATAGGACTGGATCAGTTCAGTTCCCTGAGTGGTCCAAGTCCTTCAGAAGTGTAGATTTTGTGCACTAATGACACAGTGTTGGGGGATGACCTGGGACTCGGCCCAACTCATCCGTCAGCTCCTCCCCCAGTAGGATCCCCCAAGGTGGCTCCATCGCCCGTGGGCTGTGGGATTAGATGCAGGAATTCTTCCTAAGTCACAAATGGACTATCAGATTTTGTGCCTCGTTTACTTAACAATTGGATCGGCTAGAAGATGAGCCTAAAGCAACTTTATTCTCACACCCTTATGTTGCAAAATGCTCGTTGGAGTAGAAGAGAAAGATCTGGCACAGAGCCATAGTAGTCCACAGATGGCAGCGTCAGCATCCCCTGGGAGCCAAGGCTCAGGGTGCCTGGGTGGCTCAGTCTGTTGAGCACCTGACTTTAGCTCACAGTTTGTGAGTTCGAGCCCCACACCAGGCTCTGTGCTGACGACTCGGAGCCTGGAGCCTGCTGTGGATTCTGTGTCTCCCTCTCTCTCTGCCTCTATGCTCATGCTCTGTCTGTCTCTCTCTCAAGAATAAATAAACATTAAAAAAAAAAAGAAATGTTGAGCTTCAGGTCCTACCCAAGACCTGACTCAGAATCTCTGGTGGGGGGTGAGGGCTGCTTAGGAACCCAAATAAGCTCTCCGTGTTGCATGGGTCCGTTTTCTAAGTAGTAGTGCAGGGTCACTACCCACTAAGACACCCAGTCTCCTGCCTGTGAACCTCATCTGTGACAAGGTGGGCCCCACTGGTCCAGACGATGCCCCTTGAACAATGATGGCAAGGCCATTTACCTTTCTAGTTTCTGTGCACGCACTGTGGGTATTATTTATTCGTCTCTGTCATGGGTTTCATTCCCTGGGAAACAGACTGGGATTACCCAGCAGGAAGTTGATGGAACACGTTCCCAGGAGCAGAGAGTGTGTGGCGGCCTTGGGCAGAGGAAGAAGTTGAGCAGGCAGGCAATTCTGGAGTGGCTCGGCTGGTTCTAGAGAGAGCTCTGGAGCTGGGACAGCCAGGCGCTGGGTGTTTGAGCCCTCGTGGTCAGTTGTTGGCCATGGGCTATCCCCGGGGGGCCATAACCTTGGCCGGGCGGCCCAACAGAGGCCTGAGAGTGGAAGGCGCAGAGCCGTCAGCAGCCAGCCCTCCCAGCAGCTGTGGGAGTGAGGGCCTGACCTGCTCCTGAAGGGGACGGGAGTAGACACCGTGACCCCTCCGACTGCAGGCGTTACAAGGCCTCAGGGTTCCACTTGACTCGGGGCTAACGCATGTCCGGGGTCATCTCCGGCTTTGTGTGTTCTGCCGGCCCTCAGAGCCGGGGCCTGGGAAAGAACACAGGCTTCAGCGTTAATAGTCAGACACGTGGGTCGTGCCAGAGGCTGCCACTCACCTCATTTTGTGGAGGCTTCGGCTTTTCTGCCAGTTCAGTGGCGGGGACATCTGCTGGGGTCCCTCCCAGCTGAGGGCTCCCGCTGAGCGAGTGGGCGGGGACAGCGCCATGGAGACTCTAAGGTGCTTGTGAAGGGCCATCTGCAGGAGACGAGTTGCTCTAAACCTTGCCTCCTCAGGGCCACCTCTGTGTCACCTGACAATTGGTATTAATGTGTCCTTTATTTTCTCTTCCCACAACAACCCTGAGCCCAGAAATCCCAAAGAACTTGTCCCCAGGGGAGGAGGGCCCTTGGTAGCAACTGGGGCTACCTTTTTGTCTTCCAGGAGCCAACATCCCCTTCCAAGCACAGCCCACCAGCTACGACTACGACGCCCCACTGAGCGAGGCAGGAGACCTCACCGAGAAGTATTTTGCTCTGCGGGACGTTATTCTGAAGGTGGGTGCTCAGTATGAGCTGCAGGGGGCCGGGCGTGGACAGAGCCTGCTTTGGACGCATCGCGCTCTGTAGGTGACTCCCTGGAGCCCCTGTGTTCACAAGGACGTGTGGAGGGGAGACATTGGGTAGATTTGGTTGGTCTTGAGTCTTGACCCTACCTGGTTAAGAGCGAGCCTGTGAGCGCCTTACTTCCCTAGTCTGTTCTTCATGAAGCCGGAGCAGTAGCACCTCATTGCATCACAAGGATTAAAAAGAACATCCATGGGGCGCCTGGGGGGCTCAGTCTGTTGAGTGGCCAACTTCGGCTCAGGGCACAGTCTTGAGATTCGTGAGTTCGAGCCCTGCTGTTGTCAGTGCAGAGCCTGCTTGGAATCCTCTGTCCCCCCAGCCCCACCCCTTCCTGCTCCTCCCCTGCTTGTGCTCTCTCTCAAAAATAAACATTAAAAAAAAAAAAAGCCATCCACAAGGCATCCAGGACAGGCTGGTACGCATGTTGTCCAAGCGGGAGCCGTTCCAATTATTTATCCTAAAGGTGAGAAGACGTGTGTCCACGTAGCTAGCTGAAGGATGTGGGAGGGAAAACCCGCGGGCTTCATGAAGGAAGCGCGGTGCAAAGGTGAGCTGTCAGCAGTACTTCGATTCTTCATTTGGGGCAAGTAAACGCATTTCCTTCAGGCCTGCTAGCTGAGTGCTCAGTCCTGCCAACACTTGTGACCTTTTGAGGCATCCGAAGCACCCAGGTGGGGTTTCCTGTCTCTGCTGTGGGTTTAAGAAAAAAAAAAAAAACCACACTTTTTCTGCTCAGTCACCTGAGTTTTGAAGTTAAAAAACAAAAAGGTTTTTCTGCCTATAAATGGTAGGGACCTTTTTTTAAGTACGCCTCGGTCCCAATTTATACCCAAGTGTACCAGTTCATCTTAGGAAATAGTTTAAGCATATTGACAAATATGATCAATTCTTAACACCTCTGAGAATTTTTGCGCACTGAAGTTTCAGATTTATGGTGGAAATGTTGCTCATGCTACTTTTTACTACGGGTTTCACCTCCTCAGAGTTTTTAGCAGTGACTCTAAACGGTTCTGTCTTGTCTGTTCGTCCTGTGTCAGAGCTCCCTGTTCCTATCTTTGGTGTTTCCTTCCTTTGTTTGAAACTTAGCTTTGTAACCCAGCCTTTCTTCTCAACTAATACAAGTGTTCAAGGTTATGTATTTCCTTCAAGTACCTCTATAGCTCCGTCATCTAAGTGTTGGTATGTAATATACTTATTATAGTTTGCTCCTAATAATGTCTATTTGGATTTCTCTTTGGCCCTGGAAATGTTCAGAAGTCGTTCAGAAGTAGCGATCAATACCATAATTATTTTTATAGTTTGTTGGTTTCTAACATATTTGCATTCTGGGTAGAGAGCATGTGTGATACGAGTCCCTTAAAATATGTCAAACCTAGTCCGAGAGCCTGGCACGTGCCAATGCGAGTGAATGTTCCATGCGTTCTTGAAAAGACTGTATGTTTAGGGGCGCCTGGCGAAATCATGACCTGAGCCGAAGTCAGATGCTTGACCGCCTGAGCCACCCAGGCGCCCCAGACTGTGTGCTTTATGGTTGTTGGATATAATCTATATACATGTTCATTAGGTTAAGCTTATTAATGGTGCTGCTGATACCTTTGATACCCTTGCTGGCTTTTTGTTCATGTTTTCTATTATTTATTAAAGAATCGTGTTTCTCCTTGTGATTGTGTCAGTGTTTGAGGCCATATTATTAGGAATGCAAACTGAAAATGAAAACCTACAGTATCATTTATTTAGTATCGTTATGTGGTAGCCCTGTACCTCTAATAATGCTTTTGACCTTTGAGTCTTTTTTTTCTGATACTAATGCTTTTTTTTTTTTTTTTTTTTTGGTTAATATTTACTGCTGTGTCTTTCACAATACTTGAATTTCAACCTTGGAATATCTTTTTTTAACATGTCCCTTGTTAACAAGATATAACTGGATTTTTGAAAAATCTAGTTTAACATTTTTTCCTTCTAATTGGTGCATTCATTTGTTCTCATCCATTAGGATTCTTGATACACATTGATTATTTTCAACTGTCTTATTTTACAATAATCTATTTGTTCACTTGTTTTTTTTTTTTAAGAATTTTTAATGTTTATTTTTGAGAGACAGAGAGAGACAGAGCACAAGCGGGAGAGGGGCAGACAGAGAGGGAGACACAGAATCTGAAGCAGGTTCCAGGCTCTGAGCTGTCAGCACAGAGCCCGAGAGGGGCTCAAACTCACAAGCCACGAGATCATGACCTGAGCCGAAGTTGGACGCTTAACTGACTGAGCCACCCAGGCGTCCCTGTCTACCTTTTCCATTTTGTCTTGTTTTGATTACTTTCCTTTGAATTGTCTGAGTCATTTTTTTTTTCTTATTTTATCACCCATCACTTCCTCCCCCCAGTTTGGAAACTATTCATGATATTTTCGTTCTTTTAGCAATTACCTACTGAAGGAAAATATGTACCTCCCCCAGCCCAAAAGCACAACTCATGAGTGTCTCAGTGAATATACAAAGTGAACACACCCCTATAACCAACACGCGGCATCCCAGAAGCCCTGTTCATGGTCCTTTCTAGTCATGAGCTCTCCGTCTCCAGAGCTAACCAGTGTCCTGACCTCTGTCACCACACCTTAGTTTTGCTTGTTTTTTGATTTTCTATAAATGGTTCATTAGGTATGCACATCTTTATGTCCAGCTTTCAAAAAACTTTATATATTTTTTTAACTTTTAAAATTTTTTGTGGGGGAGGGGCAGAGAGAGGGGTACAGAGGATCTGCCCCAGGCTCTACGCTGACAGGCTAATAGCAGTGAGCCCGACACAGGTCTCGAACTCACGAACTGTGAGATCATGACCTGAGCTGAAGTCAGGCGCTCAACTGACTGAGCCACCCAGCTCTCAAAAAACTTTAGCATTCAGTTTTATCTTACAAGAATTTAAAAATTAATCAATACAACCATACAACCGACACTTTATCTCATATTAACCCCAGTCACATCCCTCATGACTTAGATGTTTCATTAAAGCCATGTATTTTAGTTCCCTTAGGTTTAAAGCTCATGTATTTTAATTCTTTCTTTTACAAAAATCCCATGAGGCATTATCATTGTATTAGACACTATTTGACTTGACCCACATTGTTTGTGTATTCACAAGTAATTCCACAAATGTTTGGCAAGTTCCCGCTAGATGCCAGGTATGGTTTTAGCTGTTTGGTATGCATAAGGCTTCGTTCAGAAGGTACAGCTGGAGTGAAGACTTTAGGGTGATAGAACAGTCCCGTGGGACATCAGGGCAGGAGCATTCAGATGGAATGTCACCAGTGAAAAGGTGAGCATGTGCATGGCATTTCACATACAGATGGTCCACTTGTGTTTCTCCTTCTGTGAATCTGTGCGGGTTCTTTCCTTGTTTCTCTGCCTCTTCATCTCCTCTGTAATTTGCAAGAGTTCTATTATCGTGGCATCTTTACCAGTTTTGGGGGTTTCTGCAGGGTTGGGTTTTTTTTCTGTAAAAACAATCCTGAGTTTTTATATAGTCAAATGTATCACTTCTCTTTTTTTTTTTTTTTTTTTTTTAATTTTTTTGTTTATTTATTTTTGAAGGAGAGAGAGACAGTGTGAGCAGGGGAAGGGCAGAGAGAGAAAGACACAGAATCCAAAGCAGGCTCCAGGCTCCAAGCCGTCAGCACAGAGCCCGTCACGGGCAAAAACCCACGAGCTATGAGATCGTGACCTGAGCCGAAGTCGGACACTCAACCGACTAAGCCCCCAGGCCCCTCTCATGGCTGCTTCCTGAGCCTAGTGGTAGAAATAAATTCCTGTGGGGTGCTTACAGTTTTTATGTTCAGATATTAGTGTATGTAGAATTGCTACTTTAGCTGTTGGGAGTGAGATCAGGATTCAGCTTTACTCATGTCTTAAATTACCAGCCAGTGAAAGTATTTGGGTCTGTTTTCAAATTCTTTTATGTCACTGATTTTTTTTCTCCTTTCCCAAAACCAAACTGTTTTGATGTTATTTTTACTATGTTTTATTATTACCTAGGAGGACTACTGTTCCATCTTTAGTCTTTCAAAATTTCCCTGACTACTCTGTAAGTTTGCTGTCCACGTAAACTTTGGTATTATTTTATCAACTTCAGAACAAAACAAAAGCCCAGGATACCTATCGATATTTTGATTTGTTTCATATTAATTTGTGTGTCAAACTAGGGGTGAAATTTATGATATTGAGTCTTAGCCGAGACAAATTGCTTGTCCTTCTCTTCAAATGTTCTCTGGTATCGCTCTTGTTTTCAATTTTTCTTAAGATAATGCCTGTCCATTCCTTAATACGCTTATTCCCAAATACTGTTTTTTTAGATCCTTGTAAAAGGAATCTTTCATTTCTTAATATAGTTATTAGATAGATTTGTCTTTAAAATATGAAATACTCCAGGGGCGCCTGGGTGGCTTAGTCGGTTAAGTGTCCGACTTTCCCTTAGGTCATGATCTCGCGGTTGGTGGGTTCGAGCCCCACGTCGGGCTCTGTGCTGACTGCCAGCTCAGAGCCTGGAGCCTGTTTCAGTCTGTGACTCCCTCTCTCTCTGACCCTCCGCTGCTCACGCTGTCTCTCTCTCTCTCCTAGAAGTAAATAAAACATTTAAAAAATAAAATAAAATAAAATATGAAATACTCCAACAATTTTAAGTATATAAAATAATGTTGCAAACACCCATGTACCCAGTACCTAGATTTAATACAGGTAAATCTTTGAAATCTTTCTTTGTGATATTTCAAAGAAGATGATACATTACAAATAAAACTAGAGCTTCTAGGGCACCTGGGTAGCTTAGGGGCACCTGGTGGCTCAATCGGTTAAGTGTCATACTTTGGCTGAGGTCATCATCACATGGGTCGTGGGTTTGAGCCATGCATGGGGCTCTGTGCTGACAGCTCAGAGCCTGGAACCTGCTTCGAATTCTGTGTCTCCCTCTCTCTCTGCCCCTCCCCTGCTCACACTCTGTCTCTCTCTCAAAAATAAATAAACATTTTAAAAAAAATTTTTTTGAAAGAAAGAAACTCTCCAGTGTCCTCTCCTCTCAGCCACTGTAACCTCTAGTCTGCTTCAGCCCCTGTAAGTTTCCCTGTCCTAGATAATCCATATAAATGGAACCCTACATTAGCTTCCTTATACATCTGATTTATTTCACTTGCCATAGTTTTTTCGTGGTTCCTCCGTGTTGTAACATGTATCAGAACTTCATTCCTTTTTATGGCTGAATTGTATTCCACGCATGGATAGACCGTATGTTGTTTAAATATTGATCTCATTTATTTTCTGATGGACACCTGGGTTGTTTCCATCTTTGGGCTTTTTATTTTATTTTTTTTCACTTCATTTCTTTTATTTTTTTTATTTTGCTCTTTTTTTTTTTTTTTTTACAAATAGTTTATTGTCAAATTAGTTTCCACATAACACCTAGTGCTCATCCCCACAAGTGCCCTCCTCCATGCCCGCCCCCTCCTCCCCCCCACATCCATCAGTCCTCAGTTTTTGTCAGCATTCATCTTTGGGCTTTTTAAAAAAAAGTTTATTTTGATAGAGTACACGCATGCACGGGAGCGAGTCGGGGACGGGCACAGGGAGAGAATCCCAAGCAGGCTCCACTGTCAGTGCAGAGCCTGGTGCAGGGCTCAAACTCATGAACTGTGAGATACCATGACCTGCACTGAAATCAAGAGTCAGATGCTTGGTCAACTGAGCCACTCAGGCACCCCATCTTTTGGCTGTTTTGACCAATGCTACCTTAGGCATTGGTGCACAGGTATCTGCTCAAGTCTGCTCTCCGTTGCTGCAGGTACTTACCCAGCAGTGACACTGCTGGCGGGCTTACTTTTCAAATAGGTTTCTTTCTGAAATAGCATTTTATGCCTTATCGTTATCAAATATTAAAACAGATGCTTACTGTGCTTTTTTATGTAAAACATCACATTATATTTGATCTTACATTTTTATTCGCCTGTATTTTTAGGTACTTCTTTCTGCCTCTCCGTCCACCCCTGCAATGCTCCCCCGACACTTGTCCTGACTTTCCCTGGCTCTTACGATTGATGGCTGCTAGAGCCTTCCGCCGTCACCCTGCAGTCCCCTCTCTGCTGCTGTTCAGGGGCCCCTGTTCCACAGACCACCTGGCCAGGACGGCCAGGACCATTCTGACGTCACATTCTGGCGCTGTGCAGACACACACTGCAGCCTTCAGTGGCCTGGCTGGGGGAGGATCTGTATTCCAGCCTCAGGGGGGCCTGTAACAATCTCCGGTTCCCTTTCTGCTCCCTGATCTCTCCCCGCTGTGACCCGTCACTGCTACAGTCTCTCCTTTTTTTAATTATTTATTTTTGATAGAGAGACAGAGCATGAGCGGGGGAGGGTCAGAGAGAGAGGAAGGCACAGAATCCCAAGCAGGCTCCAGGCTCTGAGCTCTCGGCACAAAGCCCCACGTGGGGCTCGAACTCACAAACTGTGAGATCATGACCTTAGCTGAAGTCGGATGCTCAACCGACTGAGCCACCCAGGCGCCCCATACAGTCTCTCCTTAATAGACAGGTGACAATATTACCAAGAACATCAGTGCTATTGCATATGCCCTGTTAAGAAATGCGAAGAAAGCAGTGTATTCAGATACAAATTTCAGAAAGCGTGTTGGATAAGGTAGCAAAAATGAATGTGTATTTTTTAATTTATATTTTTAGTTATCTCTGCACCCAACGTGAGGCTCAAACTCACAACCACGAAATCAAGTCACATGCTCCCCTAACCGAGCCAGCCAGGTGCCCCAAAGGTGTATTTAAATGAGGGAAAAAATCATGACAAATTTAAATTTTTTTAAGATTAAAATAATCGCAAACATCACAAAACTTAAAAGCATGTTTTGGATTTATTAACTGAAACACAGGTACATGTGCCATCCTTCTTCCCTTATGTTCTTTTGGCTGCACACTGGCTTTTGTCTCCGGTGTGTTTGTGACCTTTTTCTCTAGAGAGAATGGAAATCTTTCTCTTTACCGCGGCTCATTGAAATTTGTTTTTTAGAGGGGCGCCTGGGTGGCTTAGTCGGTTAAGCGTCCGACTTTCGCTTGGGTCGTGATCTCGCGGTTGGTGGGTTCGAGCCCCGCGTCGGGCTCTGTGCTGACTGCCAGCTCAGAGCCTGGAGCCTGTTTCAGTCTGTGGTTCCCTCTCTCTCTGACCCTCCCCTGCTCACGCTGTCTCTCTCTCTCTCTAGAGGAAAAAAAAAAAAAAAAAGAAATTTGTTTTTTAGAATATATGGAGTGTTTAGAAAACAGAAAATTTCACATTTCGTTTCTGATAACGTTACATAAACATTTAGGGTTATTATCAACATGAGGCACTCTCTCCACTTCTTTCATATAAGCACTTGAGTATTTGGAAGAAATTTCTAACAGACGGGTCCTGTCCCCTTACATTTGACACCCTATGCCTCTTCTCCAACCCGTACTTCTGAGGCCGTTGACCTCAGGGCACCATCAAGTGATATGCATATTGGGTGTTAGGAATAATCTGTTAGTGATAATTTACCCACCCAAGGAAGTGACAGTGAACTATGTAGATATACTCTACACCCAAATTAAGTAAATCCCCACCTCCTCTCTCCTTGGGGTGAATCCCGAAGATGCCCGTCACAGCTCCAGAGCCTCCTGACCTGTGACACAAGGAAGCTCTTGCATAGAGACAAGGGTCTTAGCCTGTTGTGGTTAAATTGTATTACTTCTGCAGACTTCACAAAAACCTGTGACCATGTGACCACACTGCCAGCACCCTCCCTGGGGACACTTCAGGACGCAGGAGATGAGCTAGGAAGCTGCTACCATAACCTAGAAATGAGATGGTGGCAGGGCCGGCAGCGACTGGAGAGAGGAAGCAATCGATTTGAAAAATGTTTCGGAGATAAAATCGGTAGGAGTCGGTGACAGCCCGCATGCAGGTGTGAGGAGTCGCTGATTCGTCTCTAGGCTGACAGCTTTGGGTTGGATAACCAGATGGGTATTATGGTCAGGAACCAGCACGGAGCACCACAGAGGAGGCACGGGCCGGGAAGGGGAAGCGGGACGCAAGTTCCGGGCTGGGTTTGGGAAGCGGGACGCAAGTTCCGGGCTGGGTTTGTTCAGCTCCAGATGCCTTTGGGGACATCCAGGTGCAGGTGTCTATCCAGCAGGTGGCTCACTTAAGAGGGAGAAGCTCCAGGAAGCAGTGGTTAGGACAGTTCATCAGTGGAAGTGGAGGCTCAAGTCCAGAGGAGGCTGAGATCGCCGATGGAGAGCTGAGCGAGAAGGGCGCTGGGCCAAGCAACAAAGCCAGGGGATCCCAAGCGTTTCGCCAGTGGACACAGTAAGCTGAACCCATGAAGGAGACAGTCTTCAGAAACTAGTAGAATTCAGTAGCTTGTGATAGCTTGCAGCTTACCACGTGGTCCTTTTTTCCCTCCTCTTCTTGGTGTTTCAGGTTTAGAAGAGAGAAATGAACTGCTTTAAACATGGGGTCTTTCTTATGAGATGTTGTAGACTTTCAGTTAGCTGCTTGCTTGCATTGAGGGAAAGAATGGGGAAAAACCCATATATAGCTGCCTCTTCCTTCACCAAAGGCTTAAAAAGTGGAATGGGTCTCTAATCCATTTCAAGAGTAAGTTGGGTGTCAATGGGCAATATCTTTCACTGATGTAGGTGCCCAGGGATGATCATTTCCCATCAGGCTGCACACACCTCTGCTCAATGATGAAGGCTCCAGGTGCCTTTTTGCATATGATTCTTCAAGGTATGACAAAACTCATGACATTTGCATTTTCTAAGATATTTTCTTTGCTGTGGGTAAAACTCAACCAGACATGGTTAACACTTTGACCTCGAGTAGGAACCATAAGACTGGAGGGCAGCACCCTCCTCCTCCCTACCAATTCCTGAGAGGGGCAGTGGTGAGTTTATTTTTGTATGCTTTTGAATGAATTCAAGACCCATTTTTGAGGAGTTTTGTTAAAGTTCTTCATAAGGATTCTATCAAAGATAAGAGTCCAGCTGACTTTCTGGAGATGGGTCATTATATAGAAATTAATCAAGTGGTACACTGAGGACCTTGATAATTGGAGCAAAGATTAGGATTCCGTGAGGTGGTCATTGGGGCTAGGTGGGGACTGGGGATGTGAAAATGACCACAGTGACTTTTACTATTTCAAAGCTTGATGAACTTTGAAACCTGACTGAAGGCCAGTCTACACTGGCTGATTGATTGTCCTTCTCAGTTTATGGATGGAATGACATTAGCTTCGTGGGTGGACACAAGCTGTCTCTGGCTGATCCACGCTGCTGGTGGAAACCCTGTTTTGTGTCTGATACTTTAGGCTAACAAAGTGAATATTATATAACACACGTTAGACTTCCAAAGCGTTGCCTGCACTCTTGTGGTTCTAGTGTTTTCCTTTCCTGCAGACTTGGCTTTTCTGGATTGTCTTCCAGAGGCATTTCTCTAAAATGCCCATCTGGGCACAATGCCTT
This sequence comes from Hyaena hyaena, assembly GCF_003009895.1. NCBI lineage: Eukaryota > Metazoa > Chordata > Mammalia > Carnivora > Hyaenidae > Hyaena > Hyaena hyaena. The sequence continues at coordinate 449,052 of NW_024081093.1, read as the reverse complement.
CCATGACTTGGCCTCCTATTTTCCTCAGGCCTCATTTCACGGTTCTCCCCTCCTTGTACATGACTCTCTAGCCTTAAAATGAAGGTACGTAAGATTCCATGGGTGGGACAGTACTGTTGATCCCTCCTGGCCTCTGCACATAGTGTTCCCTCTGCCTTCACCCATCTGGAACGTGAGAACACACCTCAGTTACCTTCTCGGGGAAGTTGTCTTTGATCGGGCTCTCTGCCGTTAGTCACGCCTTGTCTTCTACCGCCTGGCCGGGTGGACATCTTGAACACACTGCTTCCCATAGTGTGTTGGTATCATCTGTCTACATACATTTCTCACAGCCCAGGCTAGGAGCTGTTTATATCCCCGGTACCAAGCGTAGGCCCCAACACAAACTACTTTCTTAATAAGAATTTGTTAAAAGAATGAATGAAAACATTAGAGATCTTGGGGAAAGAAAGGTTTTTGGTCGCTGTTAAATCTCGTGGATTTGACTGGGAGAGGAGCAGCTCCCTGTGTTAAATTTGTGCAGCTAAATAGGCAGGATAAGAAGCAACATTTATGACCAGTCTGAAAACTATCATTAAAGCACAAATTATTACAGAAAACTAAAGGTGCTGATATAGCGTTTTGGAATATTTATCTGTTTCTTTTCTGTAACATTAGTTGGATAAAAGATTAGGATTTTACTATAAGATAATCAATGAAAAATCATTCAACTTATTGAAAAGAAAAGACAGAAGATTGGGACAAACGGGATAGGCAGATGGAAACTTAATATTATGATGAGCTCATACCACTGATTAAAAAATCAACATCCAGGGGTGTCTGGGTAGCTCCAGTGGGTTGAGCATCCGGCTTTGGCTCAGGCCATGATCTTACAGTTCGTGAAATCGAGCCCCACGTCGGGTTCTGTGCTGACAGCTCAGAGCCTGGAGCCTGTCTTCAGATTCTGTGTCTCCCTCTCTCTCTGACCTTCCCCTGCTCACTCTGTCTCTGTCTCTCTCTCTCAAATAAAACATTTAAATAAATAAATAAATAAAAAAGTCAACATCCAGATAGACAATTGGGAGGAAGACGTAAACACGTATAGACACTTGGTGAAAACTTTGGCATCCGCTATATTTAAGATTCATTTAAAATACTTATATCATTTGACCTAGTAACTCCTCACTTGGGACTTCTGCTCAGGTCATGATCTCAGGGTTTGTGAGTTCGAGCCCCGCGTCGGGCTCTGTGCTGACAGCTCAGAGCCTGGAACCTGCTTCAGATTCTGTGTCTCCCTCTCTCTCTCTGCCCCTCCCCTACTTGTACTCTGTCTCTGTCTCTCTCTCTGAAAAATAAACAGACATTGAATATAATATGCAATAAATAAAATTATTGTCAGTATTTGGGCATGCCAAAAGTACTTTTGGTAAGTAGCAGTAGCCAATAACAAAACTGTCTCTAACCCTTCATGGTATATGTGCATAAGGAGAGGGTCCAGGAGGAAAACTGGAAGAGAAAAGGTATCCTGGGTGTTTTTGTCTCTGGAATTATGTTTAATTATGAGAGAAGGTACTTTCTCTCGTGCTGTTGTACAATGAAGGAGGTGAGATGGAGCTGTAGAAACAACACTTGACTGGGGTCAGTATCCCAGCTCATTCCTTTGCCCCTGTGATTATCTTGAGCAAGTTCCTCAGTCTCCCCTCTAAAAAGGAAATATAATGACGGGCTATAAGGGCCTCTGTGAGCAGCAGCTGAGACGGCCACACTGGCCCAGAAGCATTCCATCGCTGTTGGCTCAGTGTCGGCTGAGCAACGCTGCCTGGGCAGGGGCTTTTTCTCCCAGTGTGACAGAGGAGACTGCAGCCCTGGTCACCCTGGACGCCGGACTCCACCGTGGCTTTCGGAGCTAGATCTGACACGGTCACGACTATGTGCAGGTGAATAGGGGCCTCAGCAAACGAATGAGGCTACCCTGAGGTCCCCTCTGTGGATTTGTGTTTGCCGCTTTCATTGGCCAGAACGCAGGGCGAGGAGGAGGTGGGCAAACTGCCGCAGGAGAATGAAAGTGGCTTAGGGCTGTGGGGGAGCTGGGAAGAGGGGTTTCACATCTTGTCTGAGATCAGCAGATGGAACTGCTTGGCATCACATTCATTTTAATGTGAATCATGAAGATCATTTTAATGTGCTCCTTTTCTTTTGAGAGAGAGAGAGAGGATGCAAGTGAGCGAGGGCCAGAGAGAGGGAGGAGCGAGAGAAGTGGGGTTCAGCAAGCAGGGCACGAGCTCACCTGATAAGGGACTCAGATTCATCAAAGTCAGATGCTTAACTGACCAAGCCACTCAGGCATCCCTCATTTTATTTATTTTAGAGAAAGAGAGAGACCGCCAAGTGGGGAGAGGGGCAGAGGGAGGGAGAGAGAATCTTAAGCAGGCTCCATGTCGGGGCAGAGCCTTGATGCCCGGCTTGATCCCCATGACCCTGGGATCGTGTCCTGAGGTGAAATCAAGAGTCAGACACTCAACCAACTGAGCCACCAAGGCATCCCTTTAATGTGCTCTTTTAACAGTGTCACAGAGGGATGCCTGGGTGGCTCAGTCAGTTGAGCATCTGACTTCAGCTCAGGTCATGATCTCATGGTTTGTGAGTTTGAACCCCACATCAGGCTCGCTGCTGTCAGCATGGAGCCTGCTTCATATCCTCTGTCCCCCCCCCCCTTCCCCTTCCCTGCTCTCACTCTCTCTCTCTCAGAAATAAACATTACAATTTTTTTAATCTTTAAAAATGTCACAGAACTATTGATTCATAGAATATTAGAAATACAGAGGACTTCCAGTTCAAGATGGATGGCTGACCACATACTCATAGCTTGTGCCTTTCAAAATGTTATTAAATGATTAAAAGAATTTTTTTAATGAAGCCAACAAGAGGGGCACTATCCATGCATGAGAGATTTCAAAAAATTTCTGGGAAACAAAAATAGATGGAGGTGAGTAACAAGGTAGTACCAGGAAGTCTAGGTCCCCAGTGAGTGTGAAAGGGGGTTCTTGAAACAGGTAAACAGGGAGTAGGTTGCTCTTAAAGAACCTTAGAGAACCAGGGTCCTCAAAATGCAGATGTGACAAAAGACAGACCAAAACAGCTGAAAATGGGAAGGCTGCTGGAACTACATATTTCCCATCAGGTGCTCCCCTCTTTTACCCCTCTTTAAATGGACTTTCCATCAGGGAAGCATCTTTTTGCTTCAGAAAATTAGAATAAAAAAAAAGTGTGCAGCCTGAGAGCAAAAACCTTACATGTTATGTCTGACTCCCTCTCAAATCACCCTAAAACAAAGCTCCCCACTCAACAAACCTTGCTCCTGTACACGGAGCAGGACTGGCATAAAAAAGATGGTTCTGCAAATGCTGGTGCATTCATTTGCATTACATTAAATAAGAACAGAGGACCAAAGGTGGCCAGATGTTTCAAGATTCCCAAAAAACCTACAAAGGGAAAGAGAAAGACCAAAATGAAATAAACAGAAAAATAACCTAAAGGCAACTGATAATTCAGGACAGAAATAAGAGATCTTAAGCAAAACAAAGCAGACCCTCTCAAAAAGTTGTATCTTTTAGAGACATTTGCAAAGATGTTGCTTTCACACTACAAGAATGGGATACTTTGAAAAAGGAGCCATTAAAGAACAAAAAAAAGAGTTCCCAAAATAAAAAATTTAAAAAAAATAGTCTCCTAGAAATAGAACCAGAAGACAGAGATTGAAACAGAGAAAAGATGAGAGATGCAGATACAATCTAGGATGTCTTAACTTTTAAGGGAAAAAGATGGAGAAAAGAAAATATTAAAAATGTACACAATTTTCGTCCAAAACCAAAAAGAGTGTTTGAATTGCCCAGAATAATAAATGTCAAAAACACACAAACCCAAACACATCCTTCGAAAAAATTTAAAACATAGAGAATAAAGCACTTATAAGCTTCTAGAGAGAAAAAGCCGGTCACCGTTGAAAGAAGAATGAGCTTGGTGTGAGTCACACCGGGGGCACATCTTCCCTTCTAAGGGAAGACGATTTTCAGCATAGACTTCTACACTCATCCAAATTATCAACTAAATGTGCCATTTTCAGACATTCAAAAATTCAACAAATTTCCCTTCCACGTATCAGTTGTTGAGAAGTTACTGGAGATTGCCCCAGTGAAATGAAGTAGTTATGAGATCCTAGAAGTAGAAGCTAAAACCAGAAAATAATGAAGAGAAGTCCCAGAATATCAAGGCTAGCAGAGAGTCACTCCCTGGAAGCAAGAAGACTTGAGAGTTCCAACAGGAAATTTACTACGGGGGAGGAAAGAGGGTTTGGAGAAACTTGCCACCATCTTTGGAAATTCAGAACAGCTAAAGAGGAGTTAACCTAAAGGCAGGAAAAAAGAAGGGCAATTAGAAACCTCAGGGGAGGGAAAAGAACACAAAAAGCTGAACAACAGGGAACATGCCGTCATGATATGTACTACTTAGCTTTGCAGAGAGTAATATTTATATAATCATGTGAGCACTGTTGGTTGATTTTGAATTTAGACTCAATATACAGGTGAAGGGAAGGTGTATGGGTACAGGATAGACTTTTAACCTGGTCAGTATAAAAGAATAGCTGCTAATCTGGGGGCGGGAGTAGGAAAGAGAGCTCAGGGAAGAGTGCAAATAGCCTCATCTTAAAAGTATGGACACAAAAGATAATTTTAATTGATGGAACTAAGAAATAAAGGTATATTACTTCAAGCTACAAAGGTAACCAGTAGAGAAATGCTGATATAACCATGTTGGCAAGAAAGAGAGATATCCAGAATAGTACACCTGGGCTAAATTCTCATGTATTAAAGAAATCAGTAGTGTTTTAAATGGATCAAATAAGAAATAGCAGAGAAGTATACAGGTAGAAACTAAAAAATGCAAAAATGGAACAATTAAATGAATTTAAAATGGTTTTCTCTGAAGAATAGAACTAAGAGAATAGTCAGGAGCCTATTGCTTTTCATTATAGCAGTCTGTTGTCTTCCTTTTTTAATTACTTTAAAAAATAGAAACTGAGGGGCGCCTGGGTGGCTTAGTCGGTTAAGCATCCGACTTTCACTTAGGTCATGATCTCGCGGTTCGTGGGTTCGAGCCCCGCGTCGGGCTCTGTGCTGACTGCCAGCTCAGAGCCTGGAGCCTGTTTCAGTCTGTGTCTCCCTTTCTCTCTGGCCCTCCCCTGCTCACACTGTCTCCTCTCTCTAGAAATAAATAAAACATTAAAAAAAAAAAGTTTAAAAAAAAAAATAGAAACTGAGGAGCACCTGGTGGCTCAGTCGGTTGAGCATCTGACTTCAGCTCAGGTCATGATCTCAGGGTTCATGAGTTTGAGCTCCACATCAGGCTCTGTGCTGACAGCTCAGAGCCTGAAGCCTCCTTTGGATTCTCTCTCTCTGCCCCTCTCTCTATGTTTCCCTCTCTCTCTGCCCCTCCCCCTCTTGTGCTCTGTCTCTCAAAAATAAATATTAAAATTTTTTTTAAATAATAAAAATAAAAAATGGAAACCAAAAGGAAGGAAGAGAGGAATGGAGGAGGGAAGAAATGCAGGGAGCCTGCGAGATCATACTGCAATCTACTTGGAGATGGACACAGACTTTTAAGACTTGGCACTTGTATCTTCCAACCCTAATTTAAATAGGTGTGTGTGTATTTAATATTCAATAAGATTCTATTTTTATGTTTTTAACTTTTATTTAAGAAAAATTTCAAATGTACAGAGAAGTTTCAAGAATAAAAGTAGCACGGGGGCGCCTGGGTGCTGGGTGGCTCAGTCGGTTGAGCGTCCAGCTTTGGCTCAGGTCATGACCTCAGGATCTGTGGGTTTGAGCCCCCCATCAGGTTCTGTGCTGACAGTTCAGAACCTGGAGACTCTTTCAGATTCTGTGTCTCCCTCTCTCTCTGACCCTCCCTGTTCATGCTCTCTCTCTCTCTCTCAGAAATAAATAAAAAATGTAAAATAAAAAATTTTTTAAAAAAGAATAAAAGTAGCACATAGAGCACTCGAGTACTCCACATGCAGATTCACGCATGTCAACGTTTCACCCTGTGTGCCTCATCCGTTTTCCCCTGGCTGCCCCCTTGGGTTTTCTAAACCACTGGAGGGTTGCTTGCATCATGACCCTTTACCCCGAAATACTTCAGTGTGTGTTTTATAAGAATCAGCTGGAATATGCTCTTGTGTAACCACAGGAAATTTAACACTGATACCAAACTTTAATCTACCAGTAAGATTTAACATGCAAGTAATACTTTTCCCTACTACAGCTTCCGCTCTTCAGATTCTGGTTCTTGCTCTCTGTTTTAAAGTCTCTTGTTCTATAATTATTTGAATGATCCCTGGAGTTTACAGTGCAGACATACACAAACACACACACACACACACACACACACCCCTTCAAAGTAAAAACTTTACCAAACCCTGTTTTGGGGAGAACCTCTTGTCCTTTGCCTTTCCAAAACTCACCGGCACTATCGTTCGAATCTTGGAGCCTCCTTTTGAAAACTGAATTGTATAGCAGCGTTTCTGAGGGTTTGACAGCTTTTGTTTTTTTCTTTTTCCACTCTGGTTTCTAGTTTGAAAAAGTACCAGAAGGTTTCATCCCTCCATCTACACCGAAGTTCGCATATGGAAAAGTAGCCCTGCAAAAGGTAAGCAAGAAAATAACAGCACTTTCGAGAGTGAGGAAGTGGAATTTAGCAGTTGTGAGTGAAAGTGTCAGGCGGAGGAATTGGTTCTGTCTTTCAGTGAATTGGTTTTGTGAGACTGAAGGTGACGCTTCGGGGAAAATGGGGACACGTGTGTGGACGGGGTGGGCACCTGGGCCGTGAGCAGAAGTGGGTGGGGATCCTTACATCATTCAGGTCATTTAGGTTCAGTTATCAGTCATCCAGAGCCGCTTCCGGAGGCTTTGTGGGAATAACATGCCACCTTGTTATGCCTGGTGAGGTTCCTTTCCGCAATTTACCTTTTTTTAGGGGGTTCTCAAAAGGCATAGGCATTATCAGAGACCTTTGCACTATTTAGTGTGCTCCCCTCCATCTCAAAATCATGTACTGATTTTTGTGCTCTGTGGTTTATATGGTAAATGGGACATCAAGGGGGAAAGGCTAGACACTCATCATAGATGGGAGCTAAAGACCTTTTATTCTAGGAAAGAGAAAAAGAAGGGAGATTTCATTTCATTGTCAGGAGTGACGTAAGCCAAAATCAATTTGTTTTGACCGTCTGTGTCTTCAGGATTTCCCCTTTTATAATCCCTCACTCCTACATCTCTTAACTTACAAGAGAGAAGAGAAAGAAACCACAAGCAGTTACACATTTCTTCAGAATCTTGATTTTCTAAAATAGCAGAAGTCTTTATCTTTAACCAAAATGCCAAACACCATTGTATAATTTTTCCATTCACGAAGCCCTTTGATGTTACGGTTGGGTAAGTTGCTGTGACATTTTCCACCTAGCGTCTGGTGCGTGTGTTACATTCAGTGAAGAGTGTGGTCTCTCTGCATGATAGGAATCTTCCTTTAGTTTTAATCAGACTTGAATCACACTCGTAAAGGGAGCATCTTCTACGTTTTTATTGCCACTGGCTACTTAAGGAGGACGTGGCTTTGCTACGAGAAATTTATTTTTATGCAACAGAAAACAGCTACAGATGTTTACAACAGCAACAGGACCAAGACGGAACAAAACAAAACTAGCTTCGTACCAAAAATACATTCTGTTACCGCAAAGGAAAATTGTGTCAGTAGAAATAACTTTTCCTGGTTAACTAAATGTGTGCAATGTAAGATAGCATGTTAGCGTGTAACTGAATTCAGTCGATGTAAGACATGGTTATATAGGATAAGACCTTTTACCGTGAGTTGAATTTCTTTAGTTGTCCCGATAGAAAAACTTCCATGTGAGCTGCTGAATTGATGGAATTGTATTTAAGGTTTTCCTTCCTCCTGACGTTGCGTATCAGCAAAGCAGTCCTGCCGAAGCGTTTATACATTCCTCACCAGCATCAGTCGCGGGAAGTCCTAGGTTCAGAGCCAAACCTAACTGCAGACCTTGGCTCTGCCGTTGCTCTGGTGAGCTTCTGGGAGAACCTGTTTCCACATCCCTAACCCAGGGACAGTGATGACTGCCCCGCCGCCCCCGCCCCCGGCGGTTGTAAGGATTCACTGGGGTGCACGTGCAAGGTGCTCTCACCTGGGGTTTGGCAGGCACTCAGTGATCGGTAGCTGCTGTCATTCTTGTTGCTGCATCGGAATAAGCCTCCTGGGCTGTGAGAATATGCCATCATCTGGACTAAACGTAATAAGTATTTTATTGAGTATCTACTATGTGCTGAGTATTGGGTGAGCACCACACAGACCCTGCCCTTAAGGAGCTGACAGAATGGTCAGGACGGCAAAGGTGAGCAGCCAGTGCATAATGCAGGTGTGGAAAATACGCTGCAGTCAAGTTCAGAGGAAGGTGCAGTCCTGGGTACTCCCCTCCGGGGTGCTGGGGAAGGCTCTGGAGGGGAGGCAGCCTCTGCGCCCTGGTTTTCATTCACTTGAAGGGCCTTTTATAAAGAGGCTGTATTTACGAATAGGCGTGCTTGACGTGCTTTACGATTACCATCAGTTACTTTTCATCGAGGGTTAGGGGACAGATAGGGGTGACGGAAGGTGACTGGGGGTCAGCTCTGAGCGGAATCTGAACAATTTCGGTTCATGGAGGGATTTGGTTAAATCCTTGATAATTTACAAATGGCTTTATCCTCCACTGCGATTACCTGGTGACAACGAGTGAATGTTCCTCTTGTGTCTTTTCAGTTAAAGACGGTGGAGGATGCTCTGAATGTCCTGTGTCCCTCTGGGCCCATAAAAAGCCTTCATCCCTTGACATTTATCCAGGTGAAACAGGTAGGCCTTCAAAGGTAATGCTTCCCCCTTTTTCTGCTTTTCTGCCCTGCCCTGCAGGGCCTATTCTGGGCACAGGGGCCAAGCGGTAGGCAGATAAGTCAGGTCCCGGTAAATTCGCCACAGATTTCCAGGCTCTTGTAGCTTTAAGGACCTCACGGTGGGCTGACTCTTCCTAGACTCCCCCCACCTTTTTTCTCACCCCTAGAATAGGCTGTAGCTCAACCTGATTCAACATAACTCTCAGTGTATTTCTGATCTAATTAATCTTTATTACTAAAGCAAAACCACTCTTTTTTTTTTTTTTAATGTTTTATTTATTTCTAGGAGAGAGAGAGAGAGAGACAGCGTGAGCAGGGGAGGGTCAGAGAGAGAGGGAGTCACAGACCGAAACAGACTCCAGGCTCCGAGCTGGCAGTCAGCACAGAGCCCGACGCGGGGCTCGAACCCACGAACCGCGAGATCATGACCTGAGCGAAAGTCGGACGCTTGACCGACTAAGCCACCCAGGCGCCCCAACAAAACCACTATCTTAATGCTCAAAAAGACAGCTTAATTATTTGTCCTCAGTTGGCTCAAAGGTGTAGGGCCTGTGTTCTTGAGAGATTCGGTTCTTAGAGATTCTTCTTCCCGCTTTTGAAGGGAACGGGACACATGCGTCTGTCGGTGTGTGTGTGCATGCACGCATTCACGTGGTTAACCCAGGCGCTGCGCTGCCTCATGTCAATTTTATTTACTCTATTATTTATTTATTTAAAGTGGGCTCCACGCCCGACATGGGGCTGGAACTCACAACCCTGAGATCAAGAGTTGCACACTTGGGGCGCCTGGGTGGCTCAGTCGGTTAAGCGTCCGACTTCGGCTCAGGTCATGATCTCACAGTTTGTGGGTTCGAGCTCCGCATTGGGCTCTGTGCTGACAGCTCAGAGCCCGGAGCCCGTTTCAGATCCTGTGTCTCCCTCTCTTTCTGCTCCTCCCCCATACTTGCTCGGAGCCTGGAGCCTCCTTCAGATTCTGTGTCTCCTTCTCTCCCCGCTCATGCTCTGTCTCACTCTCTCTCAAAAAAAAATAAACGTAAAAAAAATTTTTTTTTTTAAAAAGACTTGCACACTTTGCCTGCTGAGCCAGGTGCCTGCCCTTCATATTTATTTTAAATTTTTTTCTCAGCTTTTGGGGCGCCTGGGTGGCTTAGTCGGTTAAGCGTCCGACTTTCGCTTAGGTCATGATCTCGCGGTTCGTGGGTTCGAGCCCCGCATCGGGCTCTGTGCTGACTGCCAGCTCAGAGCCTGGAGCCTGTTTCGGTCTGTGACTCCCTCTCTCTCTGACCCTCCCCTGCTCACGCTGTCTCTCTCTCTCTCTCTCTCCTAGAAATAAATAAAACATTAAAAAAAAAATTTTTTTTTAATTTTTTTCTCAGCTTTTTATTTTGGAAATCTTCAAATCTAAAAATGTTACAAGAAAAGTGTAATCTACACCCACATAGCTTTCCCCTGGATTCACTAAGTGTTGACAGTTGGCTGTGTGTATATGCAGTCACCTGCCTTTTTTTAACCATTTGAGTTTGCTGTCAATTTCCTGACACTTCACCTCTAAATATTACAGCACATATCTTTTAAGAAAAAGGACATCGTTCTATATGATCACAATATAATGATCACACTTAAGAAATTTAACATTCGTATAAAAATCTTATTTTTTTAATGTGGGCTGTATAGTCAAGTATCCAGTAATGTCCTTAACTTTTTTTCTTTTTTTAAAAAATGTTTATTTTTGAGAGAGAGGAGCGGGGGAGGTGCAGAGAGCGAGGGAAACAGAGGATCAGAAGTGGGCTCCACGCTGACGGTAGTGAGCCCGATGCAGGGTTTGAACGCACAAACCATGAGACCGTGACCCGAGCCCAAGTCAGACGCTTGACCGACTGAGCCCCCCAGCCAGCCAGCCCTTCACTTTCTGCCAACCCAGTTTCCAATCCATGGTCACACATGCATTTAGTTATAAGGTCCCTTCAGCCTTCTTTCCTCTGTCACTACTCCTAAGTCTCTCTTTCTCATGGCATGGACATTTCTGAGTTCGGCCAGGTGTTTCGTAGACTTCCCCTCACTGATTAGGTTCAGTAGGACACTTCTGGCATGAACACGACCCGGGGGGATGTGCCCTTCTCAGAGCACCATGTCACGACGCCCATCAGGTCAGTGTGTCCCTTTGTTGTGATGTTAAGCTTGAACGCCCGGTTAGGATCTCAGCCCCAGTTTGTTTTTGGGTTTTTTTTTTGTTTTGTTTTTTTTATAGCTTATTTATTTTTGAGACAGAGAGAGACAGAGCATGAGCATGGGGAGGGGCAGAGAGAGGGAGACACAGAATCTGAAAGAGGCTCCAGGCTCTGAGCTGCCAGCACAGAACCTGACACAGGGCTCGAACCCACGAACCGCGAGATCGTGACCTGAGCCGAAGTCGGACACTTAACCGACTGAGCCACCCAGACGCCCCTCAGCCCCAGTTTTTTGAAATGGAAGCCTCTCTGGGTCCCTTACTGCCTCTCTGGGGAGATCCCCTCCTGGAAGGAGTCTGAGCCATAAGGTAATAGGACAACAGCGTATCTAGACTTAGTGTACTTTGCTTCTGGTTATGCTTTTCTCACTTGGGATTTTATTCCTGCAACTCCGTGATCAACGCGATGAGTAATTAAGCCCCCGGTTCGTTAACACGGGGTAGAATCCTTGCTCTAGTTCCAGCCAGCACCCGCTGTGTCCAGGTCTTCATCTAAAAGTACAGTCCACCTTCTCCACCGAGCAGGGAACCTCTCAATAAGACACAGTCTGGCCACTAGGGCAGCTGGAACCTAGGAAGTGAATTCCAGGTTGATGTATAGACCATCGCACTCATTGCTCTCGCAGACCCTTCTGCTCTGTGATCTTTGGTCAAGGCAGTGCCCTCGGCCTGGGGGGGCTCCCCAGCTGTTTCAGGGCTGGCGCAAGCCCCCTGGATGTTAATTTCCAGCGAAACCCATGGAGGGTACAGGTACAGAGGGTGGGATGCAGCTCTGGCCCTCTGCGACCACCCCTACCCCCACTCCAGCCGCTGCAGTGGTTTGCAGGGAGCACCTCCACCTCTGCTCCCTCCTGGGGGCCCTTCTCACAGTGCTCCCCAGCCTCTGAGCTAGGACTTACCACTTCAGTTACTTTGCAAAGAAAACAACAAGAAAGAGACGGACATTTGGGGTCTGGGAAGGAAGGCACCCTTGTGCGTGAAGCCTTGGGTGGCGGCCCCAGTGACATTTCTTGAGTTCAGCCCTTTCTTTCAACACAGGAACAAGGGTTAACGTGTTTCTTTTTTCACCTCCTCTAAATCACCTCCACATTTGCCGAGATTCGCTCCCTTGCCTTCTGGGCTCCAGACGTGAGGAACTTTTCCCTGTCCCCTGCCGGATGTCTGTGAGAGTCCCCTCTATGACAGGGTTTGGTCCTGCCTACCCTGGCTAACATCCACAACAGCAAAGTCACGAGCTGAGGCCGCAGGTGCTGTTTGCTGCCGCAGCCGAGAGTCTGGGGCCTTCCTTTCGGACCCGGGATACCAGCCTCTCTGTTTTCTGACTTAGCAACAGGTTACACCCTCCTCTCTCACTGTCTCTGTCCCCGCCACCCCCGCCCCTCCACCTTAAACAGTTTCCGATTGACTCTTGTTTTGTGTGTTAGAGCAGATCTAGCCCAAGAACCTGGGAAATGTTTTACCCAACGTTGTTGACTTTGTTGTTGTTTGTCTTTTTTTATTTTAAGATTTTGTTTCATGTTTATTTTTGAGAGAAAGACAGAGCAAACAGGGGAGGGGCAGAGAGGGAGGGAGACCCAAAATCCAAAGCAGGCTCCAGGCTCCAAGTTGTCAGCACAGAAGCCCAATGTGAGGCTCAAACCCACAAACTGTGAGATCATGACCTGAGCCGAAGTTGAACACTTAACCAACTGAGCCACCCGGGCACCCCTAAAATTTTATTTTAGGTTAATCTCTATACCCAACGTGGCTTGAACTCACAACCTGGAGATCAAGAGTCACATGTTGTACCAAGGGACGTCTGGGTGGCTCAGTCACTTAAGTGTCCAGCTTTGGCCCAAGTCATTATCTTGTGGTCCGTGGGTTCGAGCCCCGTGACAGGCTCTGTGCCAGCTCAGAGCCTGGACCCTGCTTCCGATTCTGTGTCTCCCTCTCTTTCTGTCCCTCTCTCGTTCACACCCTTCTCTCTTTCTCTCTCAAAAATAAACAAACATCGGGGCGCCTGGGTGGCTTAGTCGGTTAAGCGTCCGACTTTCACTTGGGTCATGATCTCGCGGTTCGTGGGTTTGAGCCCCGCGTCGGGCTCTGTGCTGACTGCCAGCTCAGAGCCTGGAGCCTGTTTCAGTCTGTGACTCCGTCTCTCTCTGACCCTCCCCTGCTCGCGCTGTCTCTCTCTCTCTCTCCTAGAAATAAAATAAATGAATAAATAAATAAATAAATAAAACGTTAAAAAATTAAAAAAAAAAACAAAAAAAAAACAAAAATAAACAAACATTAAAACAGTTTATTAAAAAAAAAAAAAAGAGTCACATGCTCTACCAGTTGCGCCAGCCAGGAGCCCCGTTTGTCATTTTTTGTCATGTTGTGTTGTGTTTTTGAGGCGATGTAAATAACCCAGTGATACATATGATAGGCTCGCCCTGAGTGATACTGGGCAAATTTCCTCGTGTGGGAAACGGATGTCTAATAAAATGTTCTTCTGAATTCCCTGCTGCTACTGCTGTGAGAGTGTATGATCTAAAAAGTTAAGCCCATTCCCTTCTTTCCGACTGAATTTTTGCTGGAGGCTAGAGAAATACTTTATTCCTTATGATTTTAGAAACTTCCCTTTCACCCAGATCGAGGGGGCCAGGCTATCTTTTTGAAAAGAGTGATGTATTTTCCTCACATATTTTTCTAACCAGTATTCAGGTTTTGTGCTGTACCGAACAACGCTTCCTGAAGACTGCAGCAACCCCACACCTCTGTCTTCTCCCCTCGGGAGAGTCCATGACCGCGCCTATGTCGCCGTGGATGGGGTAAGAGTGTTCTTTGAGCTGTGTCTGTCTGCCCCACCAGGGGGATGCGTGGTCTGGTAACGTGGCATTCGAGGCCACCGCACACCTCTCTACACTTGGGCTCTGCCCCTCCAACTGAACCTCCTTAGCTGCGCCCCTTCCTTGCTGGTGTGGCCTGAGCCATGCACCCTCTGCCTGTGCCTGGAAGGGTGCGCTGAAGGCAGCCCCCATCTTGGAAACCTTCTGGTCTCCCCAGTCTATGCCATCCTCTCTGACCAACCACAGAATGTCACCCATGTCCTTGAGGACAGGCTCCACTCTACACGCGGGAGCGGTGATTCGTTTAACTCTGTGCCTTCATCCTGCACAAGAAAGTATGTTCGGAAGGATTGTTCATGCTAATTACAGCCGCAATACACAGAGAACTCTGTTTCACAGCACAGGAAAGATACACTGGGGGCCTCCATTCCTCCCACTGAAGCCATCATGTGAACAAGCACATGAGGACATTTTTCTAACCCTGGAGATTTGTTCAGAAAATTTTAAATTAAAATCCTTCCATTCTGTGGCGACCAAAGGCTTTCATTTCAGGGGAAGCAAGTTTCTAGGGCACCATGTGTATGTTGCCCACATGTAGATTGACAACGCTTGTTTCTTGAATTCCGGTTTATTTATTTTTTTAACGTGTATTTATTTTTGAGAGAGAGACAGAATAAGAATAGGGGAGGGGCAGAGAGAGAGGGAGACACAGAATCCAAAGCAGGCTCCAGGCTCCGAGCTGTCAGCACAGAGCCTGACACGGGGCTCGAACTCATGAACCGTGAGATCATGACCTGAGCCGAAGTTGGACGCTCAACTGACTGAGCCCCCAGGCGCCCCTCTTGATTTCCAGTTTAGGGGTGGGTCATCTTAGTGAATTCTAGTCCGCATAACTTCAATTTTTTTTCAAAGCTGCCCCTTTAAAAAAATTAGGAATATATTGTTGCTAAAATGCCTGTTGTTTTTTTCTCATTCTATTATATAATTTTTGTGGTTAATGCATCCTATCAGGTATTTTGAGGTGACTCTACTCCACCTAACTCTGATTTTTATCTCATTTATCTGATTTTTTGTCTCCTCTCTCCGAGTTGTTTAGAAGCGACTTTTTATGACTGACTGCCTTTTGTGCCGTGAGAACACAAAGCAGTTCCCGTGATAGGAATTCTCCCCTGGAATTACTGCCCCCATCCCGTCTTTCTATTAAAAATAGAACATCCCAGAGCAAAGGAAGCGAGCCTCAACCTTCCCTTGCTCTGAGCTGTAGCCGATGAGCTGCCTGTTTAGGAAGCGGTGTTCCGAGGAACTTGACCGCCTGGCTGGTGGCCTGGGCAAAGGGGCCAGTAGAGCACTGTCGCCCGAGTCTGGTCACGCTTCAAGGCAGAAAATGAGTGTGACGGCTTAGCAAGCCGAGCCCTGCCAACCTCCTCACGTCAGCTAATTCCCACGGGACTCTGACCCCACAGGTGCCCCAGGGAGTCCTGGAGCGAAGTGACGTGGTCACTCTGAACATCACAGGGCAAGCGGGAGCCACCCTGGACCTCCTGGTGGAGAACATGGGCCGTGTGAACTATGGCAGCTTCATCAATGAGTCTAAGGTAGGAGCCGCCGCCCTCCCCTCCCCCCTTCCCCCCCCCCCGCCCTGGTCAGGGCTGAGAGGGCTGTGTCCATGCTGTCCGAAGAGGCTTCCACAGAGCCGTTTAGAAATTCTGACACATATGCCCCCCTCCTCCAGCCCTGCTCGCGGAGAAGCAGGTCTAAAAACACACACACTTTGCTGAGCTTGGTGAGCGAACCCGCCGTGATTTGTTTTGCAAGTTCAAAGTCGGAGTGTTTTGAAGACCTCTTTTCCTCTGTAGGATGAGAGAGTGGAGCTTTACAAAGAGAACCTTCCCCTGTGTTCGGGGCTCAGCCATCCTGTAGAAAGGAGGAGGAAGCCTCTCCACTGTGCATCTCCTTTGCTTGCAAAACCCACCTCGCTTTATTTTTTTATTTTATTTTTTTAATGTTCATTTATTTTTTGAGAGAGAGAGATACAGCACAAGTGGGGGAGGGGCAGAGAGAGGGAGACACAGAATCTGAAGCAGGCTCCGGGCTCTGAGCTGTCAGCACAGGGCCCCACGCGGGGCTCGAGCTCACAGACCATGAGATAGTGACCTGAGCTGAAGTCGGACACCCAACCGACTGAGCCCCCCAGGTGCCCCTCACCTTGCTTTCAAAAGGCACTTCATTGCCTACCTGGCCAGCTTAGCGTGTGGTCTGCTCTGTGTTCTGGGTGTGGACGGCCCGGGACGAAGTCTTGAGGTGTAGAAAGCCTTTCCCCTGATGCAGGGGCTCTCGTCCGGCCCAAATGTTTTCCCTCGGAAGACACTGCCCGAGCTGTATTCAGCACACGTCAGTGAGGCCCACACTCTGTGCGGGGCTCCGTGAGCTGCAAAGATGCGGAGATACAGGCTTCCCCACAGATAGCTCATCATCTCCTGGAGGACAGCAGGCCCACAGGGCACGATGTGACACCCCTCGGCGTAGGCTGGGACAGGCGTGCGGGACTATTTCCTCATCCTGGTGACTCCGAGGCAGGGCAATGGTAGGCAGTGACCGTGCAGGGTCACCTTTGCCTCCGGCAGAAAGGTCCCGGTTAAAATCCTTGTGCTCAGGTTGTAGTTCGTGGTCTTCCTGCATGGCCGTCACAGGCCACCATGACCCCCGGCGTGACAGGCATTCTTGGGTGGCCTCTGACCATGGTGCCCGGCCAAGCGCCTGCGCGTGGCCGCCTGCTTAATGTTCATGGGATTTGTGAGTGGGCCACGGGGGCCTGATATCGAGAGATGTCCTGGGACAAATTCGGGATCTCTCTGGGCATGGAGTGATCTCCCCCCCACCAATAAAAGGCGGGGAGGAGGAAGCTGGGTGAGCGGGGGCAGAGGCTTCCATGGGGTGGCTGGCACCAGGGGCCCCCCGGCCTGCTGACACACCAGCAGACAGCGCAACTCCAGAATTCAGGGCTGAGGCCCGCCCTTATCATCACTTCCTTTGTAGCCGCTCACAGATATCAAAGTGTTCCCACGTATGTCTCCTTGCTGAGTCCCATGGCAGGTGAACGGACTCGGGTGTGATCATCCTGGATCATCACAACTTGCTCCTGGTTATAGGAAGGGGCACGGTCCGCCCCCGCTTCTCCCACCCCCCCGAATTCCTGACTCCATTCATTCCCCGTTCCATAGACCCCATCATCCCTTCCATTCAGCAATGACTTTGAACCAAGCACCGAACATTGCGGGCATGGGGTTGAAGCTCTGGCCTCAAGCAAGGTGCCACTTTGGCGTACCCATCGCTTGGGTCTCATTTACTGCTGGAGTTTCATAACCCAGTCTGCTGGCCCTACGAACTCAGGGCAGGGACACAGGGCCACCTGGTGCCCTTTCCTTCCTAGCTCAGCTCGTTACTCTGTTTCTCCTTTGCAGGGTCTTATTTCTAACCTGACCCTCGGCTCCCGCATCCTCACGGACTGGACGATCTTCCCGCTCAACACTGAGGATGCAGTGCGCAGACACCTGGGAGGCTGGCCTGGCCGTAACAGCGGCCGCCATGGTCACGCCTTCGCCCCCAGCTCCTGTAACTACACACTCCCGGCCTTCTACACGGGGAACTTCTCCATTCCCAGCGGGATCCCGGACTTGCCCCAGGACACCTTCATCCAGTTTCCTGGATGGACCAAGGTACGTGTCTTCACGGAAAGTATTTCCATTCACGGTCCGCTTGACTCAAAGCTCTGCTTTTCGGCTTCTGATAAAGAATCAAAAAGAGCTGATGGGGAGACGCTGTGTGACCTTCCGGAGTAGAGAGCTTTCCGTGTTAGTTTGCCCAGTCCTCGGTAGTGGGCCCCCGGCAGATCTTCAGGGACTCGATGGCCAGCCTGAATGTGTACCATGTGCCCCATTTTCATGGACTGACAACTTCCTTTAGCAAATGATGGCTTTCTTGCTTCCCCTAAGAAAAACTGTGGCCCCTTTGGATTCTGATTATGAGGGACACTTTCAGTTTCTCTTGAAGAAAATTCGGTCCAGGCAAAGGGGTGAACCCCCGGGAGAACTTGTTTTTCTTTTGTCCATGCCTACCTCTATGCCGCCACAACACCCCACCTCCACACAGCCCTGCACCCTGGGGCGCCCACCCTCGTCTCTGTGACCTTCACCTCTTCCTTCACCATTTTACTGACTGCTCACCCCCCACCTTTATTCTTTAAAGACATCCACATGTCTTCCTTCACCATATTCCTCTTCACTGCAGCCCTGTTTTCCTCCTGGATGGCCTTACCATGACTCAGTTGTGCATTCAACAAGTATTTTTCAGTGCCGGGCACTAAGGATGCAGCAGTGAACAAAACCAACTATGGGACTTGCCCTCATGGAGCTTACACTCTAGTTAGGGAGACAGACTTGTGTCATATAATCACCCAAATTAAATGGCAAGACCTCAGCTCAATGGGTGCTAAAAAGAAATATGGGTGTTGGGGGGCGCCTGGGTGGCTTAGTCGGTTAAGCGTCCGACTTTCGCTTAGGTCACGATCTCGCGGTTTGTGGGTTCGAGCCCTGCGTCGGGCTCTGTGCTGACTGCCAGCTCAGAGCCTGGAGCCTGTTCTAGTCTGTGACTCCCTCTCTCTCTGACCCTCCCCTGCTCACGCTGTCTCTCTCTCTCTCTCCTAGNGTGACTCCCTCTCTCTCTGACCCTCCCCTGCTCACGCTGTCTCTCTCTCTCTCTCCTAGAAATAAATAAAACATTTAAAAAAAAAAAAAAGAAATATGGGTGTTGGTAGTAACTGCAGTGTTTGACCTTGTCAGGGAGGTCAGGGAAGCCTTCCTTCTGCTTGACAGAGATATGGCAGATAAATAGGAGTTAACATGGCAAAAGGGGGAGGGAAACATGTTCCAGGCAGAGGATATAGCATGTGCAAAGGCCATGTGGTTAGAGGGGGCAGGGGGAAGGGATGTAAGGAACTAGGAAAGGACCCAATACTTGGTTTGAGTGTGGAGTGTGGTTCAGAGAAGAGACTAGAAAGTGGGTAGAGATGAGATTGGAATGGGCCAATTAAACCACATTAAAGTTTCATCTTTATGTTGAGAGCCTTTGAAGCAGGAGAGTGCCATGACTTGGTTGTGATATGACAGGGCTCTCTGGCCCCAGTGTGCAGAGAGGGCTGGGCTGAGTGAGGGTGCCTGTGGATTCTGGTGAGCTGTCTAGGTGGCTGGACCATATTCTCAAGGAGAGACAGGGATGGTGGTAGCTAAGAGGGAGATGACATCAACTGTCTGAGAGATCTGTGAGGTTAAATCAATGAGATGTAATGATGGATTGGATATTGGGGTTTAAAGAAAAGGATCTGGGCACCTGGGTGGCTCAGTCGTTTGGGCGTCCAACTTTGGCTCTGGTCATGATCTCACAGTTCGTGGGTTCGAGACCCATGTCGGGCTCTGTGTTGACGGCTCACAGCCTGTAGTCTGCTTTGGATTCTGTGTCTCCCTCTCTGTCTGCCCCTCCCCCACTCATGCTCTGTTTCTCTCTTTCTCAATAATAAGTAAACATAAAAAAAAGTTTTTTTAAGAGAAGGAGCTATCCTGGATGACTCTTAGGTTCCAGGCTGGTGGCTGGGCAGACAGTACCATTTATTGAAAGAAAAAATTCCAAAGAAAACTTGGGCTGGGAGAGGGAGATCATGAGTTTGGATTTGGACAGATCGAATCGGAGAGGCCTTCGAGAACAGCTGAGAGAAGGTGCTGGCCGAGAGCTGTGGGGGTCTGTGGGTGAAGTCAGAGGAGGGATCTGGGCTGCGACTATGTGCATAAGATCATCTGTGTGTGGATGGCCATTGAAGACGTGGGATGAGGAGGTCCTTGAAGGAGAAGGGATGCGGAAGGAAGCAGAGAGGCATAAACATGATGGGCAGAGACTGAGGAGGAAAACAGCATTTATATCGCCGAGGGGACAGTGAGAGGGAGACAGAAACTCTTCCACTGGATTGAGCTGGAAGGAGCTCAGTGGGACCCTCGGGAAGTGTACGCCAGTGGAGCAAAGCCTCCACAGGCTGCATCACATGCTACTGAGGAGTGTAAGGTAAAGAAGCGAACACACATAGATTCAGATGCTCGAATATAAACATTCTTTCTGAGAATTTTGACTCTGAAGAAGAGGAAGAGCATGTAAGTAGCTGAAAGAGAAGAGGGTAAGGAACACGCACAACATTTAAGAAATGCCCTTTTAGATTTTTTGCTTTTTAAATGTTTATGGAAATGTTTATCATTCTGCTTAAAATATTTTCTAATTTACATGATTGTCTCTTCTCGGACTCGTAGGTTACTTAGAAATGTGTTACTTAATTTCCACATATTTGAGGGGTCTTTTTTAGTATATCTTATTTTTGTGGATTTCTGATTTAATTCCCTTATAAGATTTCTAGGAGATGGAGAAAAGTCTTTATGACCTTGGATTAGGCAGACTTTTTAGATTTGACACCTAAACCATGATCCGTAAAGGGGGAAAATGATAAATTGGATTTCATCAAACTTAAAAATGTTGGCTCTTCAAAAGATCTCATGAAGAAAATGAAAATCCAAGCTACTAGGATAAAATATATTCAAATTATATATCTAGTAAAGGATTCATACCTAGAACACATCAAGACTTCTTACAGCTCAATAATAGGAAGATAAACCCAGTCAAAAACTGCAAATTTCATAAAGGAGCTATACAAATGGTTGTTAAGTACATGAAAAGATGCATAATACTCAACTTCCTTAATTATTAGAAAAGTACAAATCAGGTGCATCTGGGTGGCTCAGTTGGTTAAGCGTCTGACTCTGGATTTTGGCTCAGGTCACAATGTCACCATTTGTGAGATAGTCCCTTGTAGGGCTCAGAGCCTGCTTGGGAGTCTCTCTCTCCCTGTCTCTCTGCCCCTCCTCTGCATGTGGGGGTGCACATACACGCTCTCTCTCTCTCTCAAATAAAGAAACTTAAAAAAAAAAAAGTACAAATCAAAACCGAGTGAAATACTACTTGATACCCACTAGAATGGCTATGCTAATAAAAGATGGACAGTAAGAAATGTTGGCAATGATGTGGAGAAATGAGAACTCTTCTACAGGACTTGCGGAATGTAAGATGTTACAGACACGTTGGAAGTGGTTTGGAAGTTTCTTCAGAGGTTAAATGCAGAGTTACCATGGAACTGAGAAGTTCCACCCCTAGGTATACACCCAAGAGAAATGAAAGCCTAGGTCTCCCCAAAGACATATAGGCAGATATTTAGAGCAGCGTAATTCGTAATAAGCCCAAACTGGAAATTCCAGTGTCCATCAATTGATGAATGGATAAATAAAATGTGCTATATCCATACAAAGGAATAGTGCTCCACGGTAAAAAAAAAAAAAAAAAAAAAGAACAGGCTACTGATACAAGCTACAATACAGATGAATCCGAAAAACTTTACGCCAAGTAAAAGAAGCCAGACATGAAAGACCATATACTGTAAGATTCAATTTATATGGAAAGTTCAGGAAAGGCAAATCTGTAGAGAGAAAAAGTAGGTTGCTGGTCTCCTGGGGCTGATGGTGGGAATGGAGAGTGACTGCAAGTAGATAATGAGGTTTCTTTTCAGGGTGATGGCAATGTTCCAAAATTAAATTATAGTGATGGTGCCACAGTCTTCTTAAATTTACTGGGACTTGTTTCATGACGCGGCATATGGTGTATCTTGGTGAACCCACCTCCAGAATGTTAAGCTTTGATATCCTCTCTCTTGCTACATGTTTCTGCCCAAACCTCCCAGCCTGCTCTTGGACCTTATTGATGACTTGAAACTCTCCACCATTAAGGCCCCAGGTCTTCCCGATCCAGCCTGGATATCACCACTGTTCTTTTTTTAAAGCCATCAATCCACTGGCCCCCTTGACCTTCCATGCCTTGTTCACCCTCCATTTTGAGTGGGTCCACCATTGGCCTTTGCTCGTTCGCCAGTGACTGAGCACTGCTGGGGGGCCTCTCCAGCCCCTTCCTAGGGGCCCCCGTTCTCTCCAGCCTCCCGAGGCCCCCAGATTGCCCTGCAGTCTTTGGTCTCTCTCCCCACGTCCCCAGCTGGTCTTTCTAACCTTCACCTCTCCCCTAAGCCACCTTCCTCCTCCCCCACCCACTCACCCGCCTTCAGTGCTATCAGGTGTAACTCCTTTGTTCCCTCGGCTTCCTGTCAGACTTATCTCTCTACCCTCTACCCTCGCTTCCTGCCCAGTGGCCCTAGGAGGAAGTGTAAGCTCTGAATCCCCTCCCCACCTTCTTCCTCCAGACCAGGATCCTCTTCTCATACCTGCTGTCCTGCATGTTGTCAGCCTTTCCGTCTCTCTGCCACCTTCCAGGTGGAGCCAAGAAGTGACACCGGGGGGCTCTAGGACCCAGACGCAAAGGAAACCCCCCCCTGGGTCTTCCCACTTGAGCCTGCAGGCTTGTTCTTCCTCCGCTGCTGCCTTCTTTTCTCCCTCCGTCCCTCCTGGTGTCCCCATGGGTCATATCTCTCCTTTGTTCAGCCGTTTCCACTCCCTCGCACGGCTCACCGGCCATCACATACTCATCCGTCAAGACTGGCACTAGCTCCTCTAAGAAACCTTCCTAGACCCTTAGTCCGGGAGAGGATTGGCCCCGCCCTCCTTGAGCCCCTTTGTGCCCCCCACGCCGCCCCATCATCACACTTAGGCTGGCACTTCAGCCTCACCCAGGGGGTCATGAGCTTCGGGAGGGGCATTTTGTTAAAGTGCTCAGCTGGTCCACCATCCTGCCCACCTCCCGGCCCGGTTGCTCTGGAAATGCTCCCGGTGAAGGGCACACAGGTGCCTGTGTGGCTGAGCCCTGGCAAGAGAGCAGGCTGGAGGAGCACAGGCCCTGGGGCAGCCCCATGGGTGAGGAGGGGCTTTGCAGGGCGCCTGGATCCTGGGCCAAGGCCCGTGAGAAGACGAACCATTGCTCGCCCGTTTAGGGCTTGAAGAGAAAGAACTTTCAGGAGGGGCTTAGCAGAAAGAGAACCTGCTTGTTTACAGGAGTGCCGAGAAGGGCTGGCCGCTCGGGTGGAGACAGAGCTGACAGATGGAGAGCCCTTCACTGGAAATCAGAGGGAGTTTTGGGCAGGGGGGGGGTCCAAGTGGGAGAATGGTAGATGCAAAGGTGAAGAAATGGAAAAGCATGAGACATTTTTGGTGGGCAGAGGGGGTTCACCTTGGCCAGGTCATAAAGGTGTCACACCCAAGAGTGCCCGACCCTGGCGTTGTGCTCAACATTTTAGAGACATTGCCTCTTATAATCATCAAAAGCAGGTGTAGGGGTGTCTGGGTGGCTCAGTCAGTTAGGCGTCCATCTTTGGTTCAAGTCATGAGCTCGTGGTTCGTGAGTTCGAGCCCCACATTGGGCTGCGGGCTGTCAGCACAGAGCCTGCCTCAGATCCTCTGTTCCCGTCTCTCTGCACCTCGCCTACTTATGCTCTCTCTCTCTCAAAAAAATGAAAAACAAAAAAAGAGCACATATAGCGGGATATCCTGCCGTTACCTCTACTTTGTAGATGAGCAGGTCAAGAGAGCTAAGGATTGTGCATGAGGAGAAGTAGTAGGTGATAGAACAACTCTCTGAGCCCAGGTGTGACTCGGGGACCCACATGGAAAGGCAGGCGGCATCGCACAGGATCCGGGAGGCCTGCGAGGTGCTTGTGCTAAGTATGTAGACGGGGGCTCTTCACATAGGAATGTTCCACACCGTCATGCTTGGAAGGTGTACATACCTACAGTGTCTACAGACCTGTCAGAAGGTTTGGAACCCCACAAGCCCATCTAGTACATGTGTCCTCTCCAAAACTAGTATACATTGTCCAGAGCAGCCCTAGCCAGAATTATCCAGAATCAACCAGAAGGTGGAGAAGCCCAGATGTCCATCCACTGATGAATGAACAGACAGAATGTCTGTTATATACATAATAATGGAAAATTATCTGACAGTAAAAAGGAATGAAGCAGGTCATCTGTGTTGCAGCACAGATGACCCTTGAAGACGTGCTAAATGAAAGAAACCGATTGCAAACCATACACATGGAAGATTCCATTTATGTGACATGTCCCAACTGGGCAAGTGTAGAGACACAGAAAATCGGTGGTTGCCTAGAGGAGGGAACAGGAGATGGTGGGGGCGGGGGTGGGGGAGATGGGGAGTGAGTACTGAAGGGTGCAGGGTCTCCTGGAGTGGTGCAAATATTCTAAAATTGATTGTGGTCATGGGTGCATAGCTCTGTGGTATTCTCACAACCGCCGAGCCGTACAGTTGAGGTGAGTGGATTGTGTGTGAGGTACAGTTCTGTAAAGCAGACAGGAGGGTCCCTTCAGAGGACTCGGGGACCTGGGTTGCATGGGTCCGAAAGTCAGAGGATATGCCCACGAAACAGACAGGTTTCTGTTATTTCCCAGCGCGCGGCAGCCCATTACTGGGGACGGTCCCAGGCCCGCTGCTGAGGCCCTGCGTGGTCCGCAGATGCACTGGGTTCTCCTTCGGGGAAGACGAGCACTTTGGCAGACACGGGTGGGGGAGGGGACCCCGGAAGCCAGAGCCCCGGCGAAGCCCCCCTGCCTCTGGACACACTAGCCCCTCTTCATTCACCCTCCTCCACCGGGAGGCCCTGTCCCAGCCTCTGGGCTTGTGCTCTCTTCGGCTGCTGTAAAGAGACTGCCTTGATTTATCGAAGGAAGTCACTGATAATCAGGGCGATCCTCGAGATTAAAAACTGCCACTTCTGATTAGGATGTGGCTTTCTGGTTAAGTGCCCAACCATCAAACTGGGATTTCAGCGGGAAGCTATCAGGCAGGTTTTGCTCTTGTTCAACAGCCTGAGGCCGGTGTTTCGTCTGCACAGAACTCTCATCTGGGCACCGCTCCCCGAGATAAGCGGTGCTCCTCGGTGCTCCCGCCACATCACCGCATGCCGCACCGGTGCCCTGTTCTGCCGGCGCGTGGGATCCGGCAGTCTGCCCCCTTCATATGGTGTGCACGAGTCTCCCCTTGACCCTTCGTGCACCGTTGAGCCGCTCGTGGGAGGTTGGGGGGCATAACAGCTGGATGATGATAAGACTAGGAATAATGTCCCACTTTCCTTAACCAGAACTCTGCTTTGAAAGCTAAGAATCAAAATAGAATACTGACTAAAAGTAATTTTTTAGAGGCAAATATTCGCTCTTTTAATATGTAAAAAGAAATCACGAAATACAAGAATTTCTAACAAAGGGCTGACAAAAATCCCTTCATATATTTAAATTATTCCTGCATCTTGCTTTTGATATTTCCAGCACCGTTTGGCCTTTCTGGTACTGGTGGGGTGTGGTCACCAGGAAGACCAAAGTGATTAAAGGATTGGAACTTTGAGCTCCACACCCCAACCTCTGACTTCCGGGGTGGGGGTTGGGAGCTGGAGCCGGAGCTCTGTAAAAACCCTAGGACTTCTGGGTTAGTGAACACATTCAGGTGCTAGTAGGTGCACCTGGAGAGGGCAGATGTAAGTAAAATACTTTCCTGAGTTCTGTGCCCCATTCTGGCGAATTCTTGAACCTGAGGAGGAGGCCATGGGAGCCCCCAGTTTGGAGCTGGTAGTTCAGAAGTATGGATGGCCCCAGATTTACAACTGGTGTCTGGAGTAAGGGTAGTCTTGTGGGTCCGAGCCCTTTGAACTTGTGGGATCTGACCCCAGCTCTAGGTAGACGTGTCATAATTGAATTGTTGGACATGCATCTGGTGTCCAGAGAATTAGAGAATTGGTTGGTTTCATAGAAACCATGCCAGAAGGAGCCAGGAAGGGAGTGAGTGGTAGGAAGCACATTTGGATATTACCTTGAGACCTTTGTAGAACTAGGGACAATTTTAAACATCGAAGCGGTATTATCAAATACAGCCATCGTGTGTAGAAAGTGCCAGAAACTATGAGATACTTGGTGACTGGCTCTTCAGCATGTGAGCTGGTTAGGCAAGGGCACTGCTTCTGGGGAAGACATCATAATTAAATATAATTTCAATCAAAAATAAATTTTGAAAAATAAATGCCATGGGGCGCCTGGGTGGCTTAGTCGGTTAAGCGTCCAACTTTCACTTAGGTCATGATCTCATGGTTCGTGGGTTCGAGCCCCGCATCAGGCTCTGTGCTGACTGCCAGCTCAGAGCCTGGAGCCTGTTTCAGCCTGTGACTCCCTCTCTCTCTGACCCTCCCCTGCTCGCGCTGTCTCTCTCTGTCTCTCTCCTAGAAATAAATAAAACATTAAAAAAAAAAATTAAAAAAAAAAAATGCCATCATTTCAGATAGTGGTAACAATTAGGAAGACAATAAACATGATGATGTGATGTGAGGTAAGGCCTGGGGGGGAAGATGTTGCTATCTCATGGGACATAATGGTTATCTAGTGCTGTGTAACAAATTTACCCTAACCTTTAGTGGCTTAAACAGCGAAATGCATGTATTCTCCCAGTTTCTGTGGGTCAGGAATTTGGGACTAGCGTGGCCTGGTGGTTTGGGATCAGGGTCTGCCAGCCAGGGCTCCATCACATGAAGGCTTAACCAGCTGAGGAGGACCAGCTTCCAAGGTGGCTCACTTCTGTGGTTGACGTTGGCCGTTGGCAGGTGGCCTTGACTCTTCTCCACATAGGCCTGCCTGTCGGTTGTTTGAGTGTCATGATGCAGCGCTGGCTTTCCCTGGAGGGAGCGATTCAGGAAAGCGAGCGATTCAGGGAAGCGAGCCAGGCGGAAACTACCTTTTTGATAACCTAGCCTTGCAAGTCACATAGCATCGCCTTCATCACGCTCCGTTGGTTAAAAGAGAGTCATTGAGTCCAGTCCCTGTTTCAAGGATAGGAATTAGATTCTGCCTCCTGAATGGAGAAGTGTGAAGAATGTACGGACGGGGGCACCCGGGTGGCTTAGGCGGTTAAGCACCCGACTCTTGATTTCAGCTCAGGTCATGAACTCAGTTCTTGAGGTCAAGCCCCGGGTCGGGTCCATGCTGACCGTGCAGCGCCTGCTTGGGATTCTCTCTGCCCCTCCCCGCCTTGCACTCTCTCTGTCTCTCAAAAAAAAAAAAAAAAAAGTATGGGCATATTTTTTAAACCACCACATAAGGAGATAAGGAGTGGTCAAGGGTGCCTCTGGGAGGAGATGGCCATTGGGTGAGACCCAAAGGCTGAGACCAAGTTATCCATGTGAAGGGCCAGAGGAGGAATGTTCCAGATCCAGGGAGCAGCGAGTGCTAAGGCCCAAAGAGAACCATCCTGTGAGCCAGGGGAGTGTGCGGGGGAAGAGGAGTTGGCACCAAGTCAGGGACTGGTGGATTTGGCTTCTTCGCATTCCAATGGCGGCTATTAAGCAGACAATGAAAGAACGGACCTAGTCTAAAAGCTCACTTCTCCATGGGAATGGATTATAGGAGGGCAAGCCTTGATGCAGAAGTTCCTGATGGGAAGCTAAGCTATGTTAGCAATCCCGCAAGACACTGTGAGCGTGGGTGGTGGGGAGAGAAGTGCAAGGTTTGTACTGAGAAGAAAAGGCAAGGTTTGCTGAAGGACTGGGCACGGTGTTCCAGGGAACGGAGTCAGGGAGGACACCAGAGTCTGGGCCCGTGCAGTGGGAGGGCTGGGCGTGGTTAGTTCCAGAAGGTAGGGGGGCAGCTGGAGCAGGGCAGGCTGGGATGTGGGCGGGGATCAGAAGCTGGGTTTTCGACATATTCAGCCTCTGGTACTTACTAACCACCTCAGCATCCAAGAGGAAGTGGCCATCAAGTCTGGAACATAGCAAACATAAGTAAGTAAAGCAAGCAAGCAGCCGACCAAGCTGTATTCAGTACAATGAAATACTGGTGTCCATGTTTCTAGACCTAACGGCCATCCTACAGAAGGCCTGCCGGTCTTGAGTCTATGCACGGAAATCTGGACACATCGGGAGGTGGGTTGCTATGTAAGATATGTGCTCAGTGCTTGTCATGAGGGTGCAGAGGGGAGGTGCGTGCCCAGGTTTGGAGCGGTGGGGAAAAGGACCCCGTCGGTAGCTCTAACTACGGAGTGGAGCTCCATGGGGCGGAGCCACCGTCTGCAGCCACGCTCCTCCGGAGCTGTTCTTGCCGTCGCCGCCAGCGCCCCCACGTCGGAATGTCCCCCAGACCTTGTCTTCCATAACATCTTGGCAAGTGACATCTGATATGGGTAACCACTCGCTCCCTGGAAACCCTTCTCCTGACTTCTGTGACGAAATCCCTCCGGTTTCCTCCCTCCTGTCTGTTCTCAGGCGGGCTTCCCTTTCAGCTTCTAGGCTGCGGTCCTCAGGAGTTGATCCCGGGCCGCCTTCTAACATCCTCACGCATGTGCCGGCAACACCCAAATTCCCAGGTGCCCCTCGGCAGTTTTGAGGCCCCCAGAGAACCACATGCAGCCGGTGGTGGTGTGGGCCTGCCGCCCGGGCGGTCTGAGGCAAGCCAGGCCTTCTCCTCCTCCTCCTCCTCAGCCCCGACACCTCTGCCACTGGAGAAGTGGTCCAGGGAGAAAGAATGAAGCCTGGGGGGTTCGTGTGGCAGTGAGAGTGGTGGGGCCGGCCCCGCTCTGGGAGATGACCCCAGCAGCCACAGTACTGAGAGCTCACCGTGCGTCATCACTCACCGTGCATCACTGTGCTGAGGGCTGAGGGCTCACATGTGTCCCGCCTCTTTAGTCATTTCCAGCAACCCCCCAGGGGGACACACATACCACTGAGGCGGCCCTGACAGGATCTGGCGACTGATTAGCGCAAGAGGAACTGAGCACTAGAGCAGGAATCTACCGTTTTTAAGTAGGGTTTAGAAACAGCCTTTCCTTGGCCGAAAAGTAGCATCCTCACGCAACTTGGTGTGGATACAGCTTCTGCCGGACAACAAGCCATCAGCTGTTGAGTCAACAGCCATTGGTTGAGCTCACCGTTTAGAGTATCGGCAAGCCGGGTTCTTCTGCTGGTCTCCGCCGGGCATGCCCTTGTGGTCGGTGAGGACGCCGCGCTCCTAGATGTGAGCTGTCTGCCGAGGTGGCCGCGGCTCGCTCATCACCCAGCAAGCCGTCCCAGACTCGTTCATCCCATGGCCAGAGGGTTCAAAGAAAGAACGCCGGTGCACGAGGCTTCACAAGGCCCAAGTCAGAACTCACAAGTCACTCCTTCTGTGCAATGTGGCCAGGCCACGTCACCAGGCCAGCCAGGCTCGAGGGATGGAGCAGCGGATCCTGGCTCTTGACGGGGGAGCTGCGGAGAACTGTGGCCCTTTCCGCAACCTGCCACAGGCCTCAGCACTCATGACCCTCTTTTCCTTCTGAATCTGATAAGCTTTTTAATGCTTTTGACCTGATTTTCAGTTACTTTTACCCCAGCGAAGTCTACTATTTCCATCTAATTCTTTGTTTCTGAATCACAAGTCTTGTGAGCTTGGAAATGAAATAATCAATCTTTCCACAAATATATGTATGACTTTAGCAACAAAGTAGGACACTTGGCTGGCTTATTAGTCTATAGAATGTATGCAACTCTTGGTCTTGGGGTCATGAGTTCAAGCCACATGTTGGCCGTAAAGCTTATTTTATTTTTATTTTTTTATTTTTATTTATTTTTTTTACTGTTTATTTATTTTTGAGAGAGAGAGGGAGACAAAATCCAAAGCAGGCTCCAGGCACTAAGCTGTCTGCACAGAGTCCGACATGGGGCTCAAACTCACCAACCACGAGATCATGACCTGAGCCGAAGTTGGACGTTTAACCGACTGAGGCACCCAGATGCCCCAGGCTTAGAGCTTACTTTAAAAAATAAAATTTGAAAATGTGTTTAAATGTAGTGACAAACTTGTGGAATTACGTGTAAACAAGAGTAAATACACTCTGAGTTGAAGGGCGTCTCCTGCAATTTGCAGTGCACAGAATGGCGTCCGGGAGGCAGTTTTTGCACGTGGGTTCATAGCTTTGGTCCAGCTGTGCGGCACGGCATGGCACCCACTGTTAAGTAAGGTGCTCCCGAAAAGCTCACGCATTGCTGGGACTTCAGGGGCCGAGAAGGAAAGGAACTTATGTTTGGGGATTGATAAAAGGAGGAAGTGATTGATCTTTTATGCTAATTTATATTTTCATAGCTTTAGTTCTAGTTGAATCTGTCATCAAATACAGAGACCAGAGGCTTATTTATTACCCCAAGACCATGGAGGAAGCAAGGGAGTGTGGTTTGCATCAGCTACGACCCCCTTGGGTCTGAAGGAAAGGGAGAATTAATCTTCCCTCCTGAAGTGCAGTGCGAAATCTCTTTCCCGTCTTCTCTAAGCAAGCCCCTCATTATTTTACCCTTTTTAAAAATGTTTGTTTTTGTTTCTACCGTGTGAGCATCACACAGTCACTCATGAATTGTGTGTCATGACAGCCTTCTAACCTTGAGAAACGGACCTTGGTCTGTGTCCCTCTAAGTCCTCAGAGTGCCTACATATGTCTTCTTTCAGAGCTGGACAAGGTCTGCATCCAACCAGATCTTGTTGATTTTGAAGGAATGCCCAAGCAAGTTTGAAAAATGTGAAACTGTGACTTAAAACAGCATTGACATTTCTGCTTAAAGTCCTTAGGAGAGGATTGTGTTTATCTAGAGGATTTAAAACAGATGCTCATCTCTCTGATTAACAGAGAAGCAGGTCACCCACTTCCGGAAACCTACCATTTATTGGAACGATTATCACCTAGGTGACAGTAGCAGAGAGGGGAGTCTGCCAAAGGTCAAGTCATGGTCAAAGAAAGTCAGACTCTGTCATGGAACCGTTTTAGCTAGGACAGCCCCACAAAGCCCCAGAAGCCATTGGTGTTCGCTCTATAAATGCTGGGCCCCTATGGGGCTTGCCGTATGAAGAATGAGTCTACTTTTAACATCACATTTACCAATGGATGCGTACTCTCCCCCGTCCCTGATAATTTCAGCATAACTTTGTAAAGAAAAACAACAATCACAATGTGTGTAAGTTTTCATAGCATTGTTAACAATTTGACACTTTTAGAGTAATTTTTGTATAACTAACAAATCACAGTGCTAATGAAGGAGAAGAATGCAAATATTTTCTTTTTCTTCCAGTGAATAAGATTCTCTAAAACTCTTAAGTAGGAGCAGAGGGGCATGGGATATTCTTTCAGTAGGACTTCGTGTCACCTCTTTGTTGAATCTGTTCTCAGGCAAAGTCATCACTCAGTCTCCCCTAATGAGTGTTGCTAGGTATGTACTGAGTATCACTGCTGAGTGCTGAGAACAAGATGAACAAAGTTTTCCCCTCATAGAACGTATGCTGGAAAGAGCTGATAAGCCAACAATCAAACTAATGGTACACATATCAAATAATGACGCTAACTAGAAGAGACCGAGGGGACAGTGGGTGACCTGGACTGGAAGGCCCAGTATTGAGGGTGACCGCGGCTCCTCTCTGTGAGGAGGAGGTGGTGGGGTTGAGATCTCTGTGGTCAGAAAGCCATCAGCCGGAACAGTGACTGTACTGGGGATGCCCGCCTGGTGTGTCTGAGTGATGGGGAGAGCAGTGGCACGGACAGGGTGGGGAGGAAGCGGGCTGTCCGGGGTCCGTGGGTCAAGATCAGAGGCAAGAACATGTGAAAAGCATCCGATTTCTGGTTTTCATTCTGCTGGGGTGCGGAGCCTGGGCTCTAGAGGTAATAAAGGAAGTCGGGAGACCCATGAGGAGCCTGCAGGATTCTGAGACCGCATGGATCGTGACTTTGTCTAGATGACGGCTAGCCAAACAGGGCTGTTGATGCTTACATTTAAATGAGTGAAAAGTGAAAACTCAGTCCCTCCTTCACCATAGCTCCATTTCAGGTGCTCAACAGCCATTGCCAAGTGCACACGGCTGTTGCGTTGGGCAGTTGCAGAACCTTGCAGTGTTGCAGAAAGTCCCCTTGGACAGAGGTCCTTCAGAGCTGTGGACCTACGGCCCGTTCCTTCCAAATTGTTGGTTTGTCTGTCCTTTCCAAAGTCTCGATTCCTGTCCAGGAAGGGCAACAAAACCACCTTAAACTTCATTTCATGCCTCTTCTTTTAGGAGCTGAGAGTGGAGGGAAATTTTGTATTGCAGAAGTTCATAGCTTTTGAGAATTAACCAAGGCCATGGAAGGTGTAACCCTGGGTTCAGGGCAGGTTAGAGGGAATGTGCAAGGCACGATCCCCACAAATTGGAGAGTCACCTGGGAAGGGGGCGAGGGGCAGAGTTCCCAGGGGAGCAGAAGGCCCCATCACAGGCCACAGGGGACCATTTGGGGGAGAAGAGCATGACCGGACCAGATCGTGCTGTTTCCAGAATTAAAGAGGCCAGAGGAAAAGCACATCAACTTTGATCAGGAGCTAGGAGCCGCGGTTTGGGATTGTGTCTGTCTGTCACAGTGCAGTCCGGGGGCCATTGAGTGTTTCCTAGTAGGGGTGGGACTAGCCAGAGAGATGGAAGACGGCAGAGGGGCCCGGGAAGCCAGGCAGACACACTGAACAGCCCTGCCCACCTGGCCAAGCCCGGTCTTTGGGACTGCTGCCCGGCGAGGCCGCTGCACTATTGGCCCACAGGGCGCCATTCGGGAAGATGAGCTGGACACAGGCACAGGCTGAGCCGCACACACTCCTGCTCTGTCAGGCCTGTGTCTCACTGAGATCGCAGCCCAAGAGCAGTCCCTTCCATACCCCCAATCTCAACGTTCCCCCGGAATCCTCCGGCAAAGGGGATCCCGGCTCTCAGCTCCCAGCTCTCCAGGCGGCCATGCCCGCTTCAGCACCCGAGATGTGAGGGACGGTCCCTGGCTACTCAGGAAAGGACATTTCAGGGGAGAGAATGGACTAGATCTCCACCTCGCCCCTCGGCCCGGAGTTGGCGTGGCCTCTGTCGGGACACAGAAGCCCGTGTGCTCTCACAGCCCTCCCGCTGCTCTGCCCTTAAACCTGTCTCCCCCTTGGCCTCGAAAGTAAAGTGCTGCTCTTCTCTACTGCTGCAAAAACAAGGCGCCGGCAGATCTGACGCTGATAAAAACCCGATAAAGCTGTCGTTGCCTTGTAGGAAGGATTGAGATGGCATGTCCCGCGGTGAAAACAAGAGTAGAATAGTTCTGAGAACTGTACAACTGTCACCCTTTCTCTAAATGACTTCCTCCAACAGACGGACGGTGTTCACTCACTGGCCTTTTGTAGGCATGTGAAAGCCAAGGTCTTTTGATGTTAGCGTGAGGAGCCCTTCCCTCCCTGGGCTCTGCCCCGGCGCCAGCCACCGTGCTGACCGCCAGACAGTGCCGCTGCCACCCAATGTCCCTGGTCACCAGCATGAGCGGGACCTGCCCAAGCTCGGGCAGCCAGGAAGGAGGGGAATCAGATTGGAACCCAGGTAGGAAGTTCAGAGGGAGTGAGGATGAGGGGGGCCCCTGGGGGCTGAGCAACTGAGTAATTCTAGCTGAGCGGCTGCAGTGTGTGTGGGGGGAGGGTTGGCAGGTGACACCAGTGCTGTCCCTCCTCAGGGTGGCCCCAGGATACTTGGGCCACCGTGGGTAGCAATTTCTTTACTTCTCCCTCTCTCCTTTCTCCCTTTGTTCCTTCCTTCATCTCCCATGCATCCATTCTCTCTCTCCCTCTTACTCTCCCCTCCTTGCCCCTCTCTCTCCCTTTGTAATAGAATGTTCCATTTTTTCAACCAATTGTTAGGTCTTACCCTATGAGTAAACCCTAGCCTATGCAGGGGGTCTGTGTAGACACACCCAAGTGTCCCTATTCTTTTTTTTTTTTTAATAATTTTTTCAAGTATATGTATTTTGAGTGCGAGCAGGGGAGGAGTAGAGAGAGAAGGAATCCCCAGCAGCCTCTGCAGGGTCAGCACAGAGCCCAACATGGGGCTCATACTCACAAAACTGTGAGATCATGACCTGAGCCAAAATCAAGAGTCAGATGCTTGAGTGACTGAACCACCCAGGCACCCCTAAACATCCCCATTCCTTGGGAGTTTCTCCACTCTCTGTTTTATAGGGGAGGGGGCTTCTGCTCCCAGACATGGCCTTTGCAGCACGGAGGATCACATCTGCTCCTGGGGGCAAGTGTGGACTCACAGCCGTGTTGGAGGGTGGCTCATGGGACCGTGTTCCCGAGCTGCGGCAGACAACGCGAGCTCCTGACTCCGGGACGGGGTAGGAAGGAGGAAAGCTCGTCCGCCTGGGGGTAGCTCAGCAGCCCCCCTCAATGGGGAAGTCAGGGAGATGCCACCACGTGGGGGCAGCGGCCACCCAGGGCCCAGGACGACACTCGGAAACCTGGTGAAACCGTACAGTGTCGTCTGGTACCATCCACGACGGACTAGTCAGAGCCAAACATACTTTCCTGAACTGGAAACAGGTATTTGGGGTGTTTTTTGTTTGTTTCCAGCCCATGCCTGACGTGGCCAGTCACCTCAGCAGGGCGCGGAAGCCAAGGTCTTGTCCATGGCCAGAGAGAGAGTGCCTTCATGGGGACACTTCTGCCTCTGCTGCCGCAGTCCTGTCTGTGCCGCTGGGCCTGACGGTCTTCTCTTTCTCTCTCTCTGTCTCCAGGGCCAGGTGTGGATTAATGGCTTTAACCTTGGTCGGTATTGGCCAGCACGGGGCCCCCAGGTGACTCTGTTTGTGCCACGGCACATCCTGGTGACTTCGGCCCCGAACAACATCATCATACTGGAATTGGAGCGCGCGCCCTGCGGTGACAAGGGCCCGGAAGTGTGCTCCGTGGAGTTTGTGGACAGGCCTGTCATCAGCGCTGCTCCGACCTCCAGCCGTCCCCCCCCAGACCTGTCTAACCGAGGCTCAGGACTGGACCGGGTCTGATGACTAATCACTGTGACCCTTTGTAGCGTCAGCAGCCTTGCACATACCTCACACACCCCTCGCGTAATGCCAGCATGCACTGGGAAGTTCGACTGGAAGATAGATTCAGCACGAGTGTTTTCTCCTGAGGTTTTCCGGGCAGCCTCGCGGTGGCCAGCCCTCACCGGCAGGGGCTGCAGCGGACGTGTGAGGACGGTGGCCACACGGTGATGCACGATGAGTTCCCACAGTCGAAATGGAAGCTTTCAAGGTGTTCCTGATTTTTATTTTGGAAGAATCATGTTGTCTTTTTGTTAAATAAAATTGGTATTCAAATGATGTTACTGTTTTTAATGTTGAGCAGGTATTAAATTATCGGTTCTGATTTAAATCATAACTAGACTTGAGTGGGTCGAAGAAGCCACCTCACTAACTTGCGGTTTAAAGGAATGGAAAATACTCTTGGTTTGATCTAGTGGACTCCTGCTTTTCTGGTCCTCATTTGACTTCCTTTCGTGTTTCTGTGCTGTCGACTAGGTAGCCCCTCAGTACAGCTCAAAATCGTTCTGGACGGCCGACAGGCTCAGCAGATGGAGAAGGCACGTTGAAGGGCACCTCTGCGTAGTACGATACCACACAGCCACCGCAATGTGACGTACACCCGCATATGAAAACGCTTTCGTGATGATGCTGGGTGAAAACAGATCACCTTACGTTTGGTCCCATTTTGTGTGTTTAGAAGTAAGAATTGCACACACGCACACAACACAGGCCTGAAGACACGTCACGGTCACACATACACGTGAGTGTGTGTGCTGTGTATGTACATGGATGTACAGGGACGTGGCCTTGCCGAATGTGCATGTCCCGCCCTGAGGCAGTAGCTCTCACTGGTTGAGCACTTGGCCTACACCATGCCCGGCTCTGAGCATGTTTCATTCACTCGTCCCTCACAAGAACCGAGAAATGTGCCGTCATTCCCCGACTTACCTAGCCACACTCTGCACACGTAACACAACAATACATGTTCATGTTCCCAGGGGAAAGAATCGGAACAACAGAACCCAAAACATTTGTTGATCATACCTGGGGGTAAGTGTTTGAGAAAGAGTTCTCTTGTTCCTTTGTGCCCACCTGAGTTTTAAATCCTTTACAGGAAAGATGTAAAATCTGTTAAAGGAGTAAGAAAGGAAAGGCTTCTGATGCTAAGCTACACTACATAGTATAGCTTATACTTCTGATGCTAAGCTATACTATATAGTATAGCTTATACTCATATACTATAAGATGGGTAAACCTTCTCATATTCATCAGTAATGAATACGTGGGATTCACCAGGAAGTATCAAAGCCCTGGTTGAGTCAGCTGTCAGGAGGCATCACTGGGTGGAGACAAACAGAGACGAGGAGTTCATTTAGGATCGTTTTCCATAGCATCTCTGTCTAGATGTTCTGCGTTTGATGTTTGAGGGATACCGTGGGGTGAAGTCTATGCTACATAGACTTATGTCCTCATTTCTTTATCTTTCACTACGAGTCACCAACAACTTCTAAAATGACACTCCAGAACGGTGCCCAGTTATGTGCTTGGGGAAGAAATGTGAGACGGTTCCTTGTGAAGCGTTACGTATGTTAAGTTGCACCCCCACTGTCCCAGGTACTATTTGTCAAAGCAACAGAAGACTCAAGCAGTGGAGTGGGACCTGCCCACAGGAGTGTGTGCTTCCATTCCGTCTGCCCCATCTTCAGAGCCACACTCAGGTAGCAGGAAGCCCACTTGGCAGAGGAAAACACTGGAAGCTTCAGCAAGAGGCGGAGTTGGATTCCGATCTGGTCTATCTCTGTCCAAAGCCACTGTTCTGTCTTGTCAGTGTGAAAGAATCTTCTACAGGACCCTGACACCCCTTGTCCAGGATGTCATGTTCTGGAAAGCCAGAATTCGATACATAAATTGTACCACTTGTGACTCTGCACATCCCATCCAGCTTTCCACACGGCCCTGGAGAGGTATATACATTTCACCTTCTAGGATGCCATCCTCTTTTTTTTTTTAATGTTTGTTTATTTTTGAGAGAGAGAGACAGAGTGCGAGCAGGGGAGGGGCAGAGAGAGGGGGAGGGACACAGAATCCAAAGCAAGCTCCAGGCTCTGAGCTGTCAGCACAGAGCCCGATGCGGGGCTCGCACTCAACAGACCGTGAGATCATGACCTGAATTGAAGTCAGATGCTCAACCGACTGAGCCACCCAGGTGCCCGTATGATGCCATTCTTAAAATATGATGTACCTTCTGGAACTCCTGATTGCTTAACTCTGTGTATGGATGCTGCTGCCTCTGAAAATAATAAGAGCAGTGCTTTTATTACCTGCCATGTAAACCTTTTATATTAAATTTCTCTTTAAGCTGATTTTAATATTCTGGGACTCTGAGCCGGCCTGTGCTAACCCAACCATAACACTTGGAATATTTCCATATTCTCAGTCATCCTTGTGATAAACATTGTGGCCTTTTCCTTTGTACCCTTGGATTAGATGTACCCCAGATTCGTACGCCCTATGGAACAGCTTGTTTTAAGCAGCTTTGTGGAAGAGTAACTTATATACCATAACATGAAGCTACAGTTTGATGGGTTTTACTAAATCTATGCAGTTGTGCGGCCACCACCACATGGCAATCTAAATCCAGTTTTAGAGCACTTCCTTCACCCCAGAAAGTTCTCTTGTGCAAGAAGCCTTCATTCCTGCTCCCACACCCGGAAACCACCGACCTGTTTGCCATCTCTATGATTGTGCCTTTTATTTTTTTATTTTTTATTTATTTCTAGGAGAGAGAGAGAGACAGCGTGAGCAGGGGAGGGTCAGAGAGAGAGGGA
Source organism: Hyaena hyaena (assembly GCF_003009895.1). Taxonomy (NCBI): domain Eukaryota; kingdom Metazoa; phylum Chordata; class Mammalia; order Carnivora; family Hyaenidae; genus Hyaena; species Hyaena hyaena. The sequence continues at coordinate 411,287 of NW_024081093.1, read as the reverse complement.
GTGACAGACTCTGAAACAGGCTCCAGGCTCTGAGCTGGCTGTCAGCACAGAGCCCGACGCGGGGCTCGAACCCACGAACCGCGAGATCATGCCCTAAGCGAAAGTCGGACGCTTAACCGACTAAGCCACCCAGGCGCCCCTGATTGTGCCTTTTAAAAGAATCCCATAACTAGGATCCCAATATGCAGCGAGATCATGACCTGAGCCCAAGTCGGACACTTAATTGTCCAAGCCACCTAGGCGCCCCGATTGATGAGCATTTGAAATGTTTCTGGTTTGGGGCCATTGGGAATCCTGATGGTGTGAACACCCATATACAATTCTTTGCGTGGTCATAGGTTTTCATTTCCCCTTGAGTAGAATTGTTTAGTGACGTGGTAAACGTGTGTCTACCTTTCTATGAAACTGCCAGACAATTTCAGAACACCTTCTTTGAGGCTAGCCAGGAGCGAAGAAGGGGCAGAGTGCTGGTCCCTTCTGGACTTGGCGCCCCTTCCTCTGTCCTCCATCTGGCTCCACCCCTTTTACTGTGTCTCTTTTTATCTCTGTCAGTCTTTATTTCTCAGCAAGTCCAGTTTATTGAGAATGAGATTGTTTTGCGCTCCTCCGAATTGGGGTTTTTTCCATTGTTTCCCCGACAAGCAATGTACCTTCTGTGGGATGACATGACTAGAAAATGATCTTGCGTGGTCTTCGTTTCTTGCCTTAGGAGAAAAACAAAATGCCATTTCCTTTTTTTTTTTTTTTTTTCAAGTTTATTTATTTAAGTCATCTCTACCCCCGACGTGGGGCTCAAACTCACAACCCCAAGATTGAGAGTCGCATACTTTTCTGACTGAGCCAGCCAGGGGCCCCAAAAGTCACTCTCTGAAATCACATTTTTAGTCAACATGAGGAGTTCTGTCTGGTCTGTGGTAGAATCGACGGCTGGTGCGAACCAGTAACTCGTGGGCTGTGAGGAAAGTCCAGTCAACATCCAGACAACAGCGGGGAGGCGGCGCTGGGGTTGAGCCCGGCCCTGCTCTCACTCTGACTGAGCTGTGCTCACTAGGTTGTCGCTTGCCCTCCAGCCTCCCTGAGGCTGGCAAATGATGTTTGTCCACTGGACACCCAGCAGCCTTTTAAATGCCCCTCGAAGGATCAGAACAGATTTGCCTCTGGACGGTCGCTCTGCTTGTGTCCCAAGGGGCTTTCCCACATGCGAGGGAGCCCCCCACGAGCCCCCAGTCCTCAGACCTCCCAGGCCAGAAGCACTGTGTCCCCGGGTAGAACAGGACAGGCTCTGGGACCGAAATGCGGGTTCCCACTCCCACGCCGTCACTTAGCACTGGCCTGCTGTCATGTGACTCACGTAATAGCTTCAACTTCCGCGTCTCCTAAGCGTGCATCCCCACCATGGGGTGGTGCACTTCAGGTCCAGTGCAGTCATCATAAAAGTTCCTCGGATGAAACTTGTCACGTAGCAAGTAGGTGCTTCCTGATGTTAGTTGGGTCCTTTCCTATGACATTCCTCCACAGAGATGGGTGAGCCACCTGTGGAAACCTGAGGGACCAGGGGAGAAGCGATGCCGCCTGGGACACACCACCCTTTCCCTGCATCCCCTCAAGTTCAACACCTGGCTCTCCTGACCAGCCACTGTGCTGGGCTGAAGGACACAGGGGGAAGGAGACGGTCTAGTACAAAGCGAGGACACAGACTGGAGGGAAAGACGAGGCTCCACAGAAAGAGTGAAGGTGCATCGTCTCTCAAGACTCTCCAGCATTCTTTTAATACTTTTTTTCATTTTTTAGTGTTTTTTTATTTTTGAGAGAGAGAGCAAGCAGGGGGGAGGTGGGGAGAGGCAGAGAGAGGGGGACAGAGGACCTGAAGCAGCACAGAGCCTGATGGGGAACTCAAACTCATGAACTGTGAGATCATGACCTGAGTTGAAGTCAGATGCTTAGCCGACTGAGCCACCCAGGCGCCCCGAGACCCTCCAGCCTTACCGTGACGCTGAGGGGGGTATGGAGAGATGGGCAGAGGCTGGACGGCAACGCCAGCCTACGGAAAAGACTCTTGTTCTCAAAACCCGAGTAAGGTCCTTCCACCACTGCGGCCTTGGAAGACCAGCAGCCACAGCCCCGCACTACCCCATGGCCTTGGGTCTTAACAAGGGCCACAGGGTGACCAAGAACTTGAACGAGCAACACACGGCTGCCCGCAGCACCTCACCAAGCACACCAAGCTCACGCAAGATGTGATTCAAGGGGTGTGCAGCTTTTGCCCTGTATGAGCAGCGCCTCAAGGTCTGCAAGGACACGTGGGCCTCCCAGCTCCTCAAGGAAAGGGGGAGACTCACCTCCACACCAGGAAGAAGTGAGAGAAGCTGACCAGTGTCCCAGCCACCGGATGGGAAGGCTCCCTAGGCCTCCAAGAAGCACTGAGCCCCTCCTCCAGCTCTGCGCACGGAAAAGCCTTTACAGAAGAAGAAGGGGGAAGATACTTCCCACTGCCTATTCTGGCATTCAATATTCTTTATTCTTTGAATATTCAATATTGAATTCTCTGTTCAATATTCTTTGAACTCCTAGCCCAGAGGGCATTTCTCATCGTGTACTATTTTGGTTGTTGGCTGTAGCTGTATATAAAGCACTTCAGTAAGTTTGTGTAAATGGCACACGACAGCCGTTTTGTGATGGACGTGATTCTGCAGATCAGAAGTCTGGACGGACATGGGAGGGTGGCCTGTCTTAGTTCTGTGATGTGTGGGGCCTCTGCTGGAGACGGGATCCCCTGGAGTTTCCTTCCCTCGTGTCCAGCTGGGGTGACTTGAAACCTGAGGTCGGGGGACCATTGCTGGAGTGACTGCATGTGGCCTTTCTGTGTGGCTCTGGCTCCATCAGTGTGGCAGCAGGTTCTGAAGAGACTAGGCTTTCTAACAGGACAGAGAGGAAGCTGCAGGGCCCTTTAAGGAGTCACGGTGTCACCTCCACTGCACACCCAGATGCAAGGGGAGGGACCATAGATCCAACCACTCGATGGAAGGAATGACAGAGAATTGGTGGCCATTAAAATAACCAAAACCTCACATGTACGCGTAGTGCTGGGTTGTAGCACAGTTAGTTTTGTGCGTTTCTGTCCAGGCCACTAAACGCCTGCGGCCCTGGGAGCACAAACGGGGTTCTACTCACTCTTGGCCGGAGCCCCTGTTGGGCAAAGCAGAGGGCTTGGTCCACAGTAGAGAGGTTCAGCCTGCGTCTAATGAACTGAATTCTGCTGTCTCTTTCACAGGTAACCTGGCCCCTGGCGGTCCTATGAGAATTAGGGCTCTGACACAGACTGGGAGTGCACTGTGCGAACCAGCCAGCACCCACAGCACATGGCGGGTGAGATGACGGGCCCTGTCCTTAAAGCCCAGGCTGCCTTCCTCCTTTGTTACCTTTACTGACATCTTTTGACTGAGATTTCTCGGCAAGAGGTGAGATCCGTCCAATTGACTTCAGCTTCGCTTTAATTTTTACCAAGCAATGGGGTCTTCCCCCAGCACGCCCGGGCTCCTGTGGCACACCCTGTCCTCTCCCGTGCCCTCAGAAACCGTGACGTGTCCCGAGAAGTGCCGGGGGGGGATCCCCAAGGTTTCGGGGCTTATCTCTCTCGGGGTGGTGAGCCGACTTCTCAGCTTAAACTCAGACCAGGCTTTTTTTCTTTCTTTTCACTTACTCCGTGTGTATTTGTCCTTAGTCCAAACCCCACGCTCCTGCCTCTCAGGGAGCAGAGATGTGTGAACGGACAATGCGGCGTCGTGCTGGAAAGACGGGGCCCAGACAAGATCAGGAGTGCTGTGACGCACGGACCTGCCCGCGGACTTGGTGTGGAGTCGGGGTCGCTCAGGGCTAGCTCCCCGGCGCTGAGCCAGATGGGGGGTCAGAGGAGGAGAGGAGGCAGACGGGCACTGCAGGGAGGGACGTGGGGCCTGCAGAGGTCCAGGGTCTGGAGGGAGCGCGGAGAATTCCAGAAGCTGATGCCGTGCAGCTCAGTCTGACCGGAGCTTGGAAGTGAAGAGAGATGCAGGGCTTGGAGCTCTCTGCACCTGGATGATGGCTGTGTCCTCACATCTGTTACCCGCTGAAGTTTCTAGGTTCCTGTCTTAAACTCTGACGGCATTTTAGCAAGAGTCATAAAACAACAATGGCAATAATAACAAATACTCATACTTGTAAGTTTTGTGTTGCGTACAGTGTCTCACTGCATCTTTATTAGAACCTTTTGGGGGTTCCTGGGGGGTGCATTCAGTTAAGCTTCTGACTTCAGCTCAGGTCGGGATCTCATGGTTTGTGAGTCTGAGCCCCGAGACGGGCTCTGTGCTGACAGCTCAGAGCCTGGAACCTGCTTCAGATTCGGTCTCCCTCTCTCTCTGCCCCTCCCCTGCTTGTGCTCTGTCTCTCTCTGTCTCTCTAAAAAATAAATAAACATTAAAAAAGAAAGGGGGTGCCTGGGTGGCTCAGTCAGTTAAGCTTCTGACTTCGGCTCAGGTCATGATCTCATGGTTCGTCCGTTCAAGCACCGTATCGGGCTCTGTGCTGACAGCTCAGAGCCTGGAGCCGTTTCAGATTCTGTGTCTCCTTCTCTCTCTGCCCCTCCCCCGCTTGCACTGTCTTTCTCTGTCTCTCTCTCTCAGAAATAAATAAAAACAGGGCCGCCTGGGTGGCTTAGTCGGTTAAGCGTCCGACTTTCGCTTAGGTCATGATCTCCCGGTTCGTGGGTTCGAGCCCCGCGTTGGGCTCTGTGCTGACTGCCAGCTCAGAGCCTGGAGTCTGTTTCAGAGTCTGTGACTCCCTCTCTCTCTGAACCTCCCCTGCTCACGTTGTCTCTCTCTCTCTCTCCTAGAAATAAATAAAACGTTAAAAGTTTTTAAAAAATAAATAAATAAAAACATTAAGAATTTTTTTTTAAAAAAGAACCTTTTGAAGAAACAAGTCAAGGGATATGCAGCCCAATTTGTAGTTTAGGAAAATCGAGAAGTAGAGGCATTGTGATTTACCCAACTTGCGGGGACGGAAACTAAAACTCAAGTCTCCCGCCTGCAAATCCCTCACTCTTTCTCCATAGACAGGTTGCCTTGGTTGATTCGGCTGCAAGGAGACAGTTCTGTATTCCCTTGGAGAAAACTCAGAACACTATTTCAGCCGTGCTGCTCGGCTCCCATCAGGCTAGGTGTGAGCCGTGGCCCCAGGTTTTGGGGATTTGCCCCCTGGTCGTGCACATGCACGGGGAGAGCAGCGGGGCCTGTACCTGCAAGAGCCCCGTGGCCACAAGTCAGGAAGCGAGGTATTCTCCACCCCGGGCCTCCCTCCCCAACAGCCCACTGTTGCAGAGCCCGGCCTTCGTTCGTTCATGATCTATCTCTCATAAATAAATAAATGTTTTAAAAAAATTTTAATATATATGTATATATTTTAACTATATATATTTATATGTTTACATAAAAATCCGTATGTGTAGAGAGAGAAAATAATGGTAGGACTCTAAGGAGAAACGAAGAATCCTTTATCACAGAGCTCTGAAAAGCTGATGGGATAATAAAAAGGAGATAAATCATTCGGCGACATTTTTGCACTTGGTGATCCAGAGTAAACTGACAGAGAAAGTGGGGACTGTCCTGGGTGGCTTCGTGAGGCGTGGGGCTCAGGGGGCTTCAAGGTCAGGAGGTCTCAGAGGAGCCCGAGCCATGTTACCCTGGGTGGCTCCAATCCTTAGGGGACCAATGAGACAGAAGGAAACCGCCTTCTGCTGTCTGAATCCCCGGGGGGCTTAGGGACAAGTGCCTTGATGTGTGGCAAGGCTGGAGTAGCTGCTCTGAGCCCTCCCCGAGGCTGTGAGCACAGGCCAGCCCTTGTGTGGACTGGGGGTCGAAAGAAGCTCGCATCACTGAGGCAGCCCAAGAAACATTAGGCTGTGAGCTAACATATTGTACGAACCCGATAATGCCCCTTTGTGTCTGACAGAAGCAAACTCAAAATCATCTTTGGAATAAGGACAGCCTCGTCCCACATCTTGGGAAATCCCCCCAAATATTTTTCAGGGTCAATGAGAAGTCACAGTCAAGTACGACCAGATATGTGCACGGAAACAAAGCTGAATATACTAGAACCAGCAGAAACAGACCCAGACGGGCTTCAAGTACTGAAAGTGTGAGACATATTTTAGAATAAAGACAATATTTAAAAACCAATAAACGACCTTGAAAATATCTGCAGTGGATAGGAAACTATGAGGACACATCACAGATTTAGAGAAGAACTAAATAGAGCTTTGGGAACTACAAACTAAAATACTCAAATTTTAATCTGTATCACGAAGGCAGAGAACTTTGAGTCCCAAGAAGGGAAACAGAGACTCGAAGTCACAGCCAGTCAGCCCAGAGCTCGGGCCCAGTCTCCCCTGCCCCCCTTTCCTCTCCCTTCCCAAGCTACCCCAGCAGGCCAAGCAAGGCCTCCCCCTCGCAGCGCTCCTCTCTCTCCAGGTTACCCCAACTAGTATTTTACCTTGGGTTTGTTCATCCATTAAAAGAAAGGAAAGTTGGGCTTTTTGCAGGAATTTTTGTTACAAAATTCGTACCGTGTCAGCAGCCCATGAGCTCCCCTGTTGGGAGATCTACATACAGTACAGGAGCTATTTCCTTCCTCAACTCTTGAAACTTACGAAACCTGTTTTGATTGCTGCGAGCGTGGAAAATGGCGGAGGAGAATTGCCCTTTCCAACTCCCACTTGATAAAGAACGACATTGTCCCTGAAATTCCCTGCATCTTCACACTAAATGTGCCAAGAGTCCCTCCCAGTTTCTTTGGGACAAAGGCCAGGCTCGAAAAAGAGCCTGTTGTTCTTCACGCTAACTCTGGACACTAAGGCAGTTCTCTCACCCAAAGGTTGTTGAGACGATGGGCAACTTCCTGTTTTGATGACACTTGTTCTTAATCCCTTCCGTGTGTTCTCCCATAGGTGGTGATCATGGAGCATCTGGGGTGCCACCCTGTGCACAGGAAGCAGTAGTTCATGATGATCACAGTCATCAACAGAGATGAGACACTTCCCACTTTTAATTAGGCAAAGGACCCATAAACAAATATCCAGGGCACCGTGACAGAAATGCAGACTTGCGGATCAGGACCCACGTCCGCACACCATTCTGTGAGCCTTGGGGGCAGAAGAGGAAATGTGTGGGATGACAAGTAAGCTCCCACAAGCTCTCCAAGAGCTGAGTTCTCCTGAAGTTTATTAGAGCAGGGGCTGTTACTGCTCTCTCCAGTGACATCCCCTCTACGGCACGGAGCCCATCGCCTTGTGCGTATTTGTTTACCGTGGACTCAGAGAGCTTGCATGACAAGTTCCATGTGATTTTCATTCTTGGATCCTCAGTCCTCGGCACAGCTAGCCGCTCGAAGGTTCTCAGTCAATGCCTCCTGGGTGAAAGAGTTCTTCTGTGACTGTGTCAACAGACTGAGAGGGTGTCCACGTGTCTCTCGCATTCCTTCCGGCATGTCAGCAGAGATGTGAGGGGCAGGTGTCCTCTTTAAGGATCTAGATAAGATCTGTCTTCAAAACCTTCCCAAGTTTCTGTGAACCCCTGGAGGGCTTACTTTCTCATCATTTCCTCTGGCTACACAGTCTGCCTCCACTTCCACTGAATTAGTTCAGTTCATGAGCGATCATCCCACACACTCTTTTGCAGTACCTTGACTCAAATGTGGAGCTGAGTCCCTTGAGTTTCACAAGAACCTCACCCCCACCAGGCCTTTTTATCTTTAGAACTCTACAGAGGCTTTGAAGAGATTGGGGGCAAGGGGCGGTCTATATTTCAACAGCACAAGCTCAGGAGTTTTGAATATTACATATTCCAGTTTGTTTAAAAAGATTGTAAGCCACCTCTACCCCCAACGTGGGGCAGGAACTCACAACCCTGAGATCAAGGGCCGCATGCTCTTCCGACTGAGCCCGCAGGAGTCCCTAGATGTTCCTGTTTTCACAAGACATTCTACCACCATCCATGTTGCTTGCCCATCCTTCTGTCTTTACTTCCCTCCTCTTCTTTGGCTCCTCGCACATCAGAAGTTCTAATAATTTTTAACATGTCCCGTCTGTATTCCTGAAATGACACATCGTCACCTTTGCCCTCCACGTCCAGCTTCTTTGGAAGGGGCCCTAGAGGCAAGCGGCTTGGCTGGGCTGAGAGGGAGCAGGAGAGGAGTCAGAAGGAAAGCAGAAGGGGCAGTTGGTAGTGAGCGTCCCTGCGTCCCCGAGAGGAGTCCTCGCCCAGCCACCTCCCGTGACCAAGCCCTTGGGCTTAGGCGGCCTGATAGAATCCCCACCAAGGTTCTGATACCTGAGCAAACGGGGATTTGTGAGCCGTCGTTCTCAAGATCAAGCGTGGGGAGGAAGCGGGATCCCTGAGATCCCCCTCACAGGGCTAGTGTGGAGACAGCGCGGCAAATGGGTGTCTACACGTGGACCAACACGGCCTTCGAGGGTTCCCATGAGCCACACACGGAGTGGAGGGCAGGAGGAAGGTCTCCCGAGCTGGCTAGAAGTAGTGGAGGCTCCAGACAGCCTCATGAGGGCTCCTGAGGCCACCGAGCAAAACAGGAGAAAATGGAGCGTGTCCTGTGTCACAGGAGGAGCGACAGAGGATCCGATAAGCAGCCTGTGGACGTCCTGGAAGCGAGGGCCGGTCACCTCAGCAGGGCACCTCATGGATTGCTCTTTGAAGTCCAGACAGGAGGAGGTGCAACTCAGCAGGTAGTGACTTCAACACATGGCAAAGACCAGAGTCTCTTTCCCAAATGGTAACATCACATGGTAGTGAGGAAAGGGGGAACGGGCGAGGCACTGAATTCACTGAGATTGTGTCTTTAACTCTGGGAAAGGACTGGGATCTCAAGGTAGAAATTAAGTTCAGTTCTAGAAGGAAGTTTACTTTTGACACCTGCGTGTATATCTTTTAACACCTCTGGTACGATCAGCCCATCCTGGTGTCAGTAAGTGTCATAGCATCTTTTGTTATTTTACTGGGCTTTATGACTTCCTCAAAATAGAGCGGCATAGTTATTTAAAAGTATTTTCTGGGGCGCCTGGGTGGCTTAGTCAGTTTAGCGTCCAACTTTCGCTTAGGTCATGATCTCGCGGTTCGTGGGTTCGAGCCCCGCGTCGGGCTCTGTGCTGACTGCCAGCTCAGAGCCTGGAGCCTGTTTCAGAGTCTGTGACTCCCTCTCTCTCTGACCCTCCCCTGCTCACGCTGTCTCTCTCTCTCTCTCCTAGAAATAAATAAAACATTAAAAAAATAAATAAAAGCAAACAACTTTAAAAAAAAAAAAGTATTTTCTGCCCTATTCTATTACACTGAGTTCATCTCAAGTGAGCTCCTGTTTTGATTATTGATCTTTGTCACTATTTTAGAATTACAGTTTTTTTCCTTGGACTATGGGGTTTTGGTTTGCAAGCTCATTTTCACTAGGCGGTTTTCTGTTAGTTTGCTTATAAAGATTTGTTTCTGTCTGTCTGTGCTCCTCATCCCCGTATAGGAATCTTGAGGTTGCTTATGCACAGGATGTTGTGGGTGCCCTACCCAGAAGCCTTTGCCTGCTGGTGAGCCCCTCCTCTATCTGCTGTGAGCATTGGCTGTTCCCTTCCCCAGAGAACTACTCTTGGCTCAACAAAGGGGATGCCTCCCTGACACGGAGACACAAGGGACCAGACCCTTTGCCTCAAAGTGGGATTAATTTTGTGGTATAATTCACATCTGAGGGGCCCTCTAGGATCAGGCCTATGCAGGGAACTTGTGACGGTTAGTTTTATGAGTCAACTTGACTAGGCCATGGAGTGTCCAGACATTTGGTCAAACATTATTCTGGGTGAAGGGTTCTGGTTAAGATTAACACTTGAGTCTCTAGTTTGAGAAAAGCGGATTGTCCTCTGTGGTGCGGGTGAGCCTCACCCAATCAGTTGGAGACCTGACTGGAACAAAGAGGCTGACCCTCCCATGAGTAAAAGAGGCAACTTCCTTCTGCCTGAGTGCTTTCAAGGTAGGACATTGGTTTTGTTCCTCCCTTCGGACTCAAGCTGAAACATTGGCTCTCCCCGGGTTTCAAGCTCTAGGACTGGAACTATACCATTAGCTCTTCTGTGTCTCCAGTTTGCAGACTCACCTGGCAGATCTTGGGACTGGTCAGCTTCCATAACCATATGAGCCAATTCTTTAGAAAAGGCTCTAGATAGATGACATGTGGGTGGGAGGATAGACAGACAGACGGACGGATGGACAGACAGGTAGGTAGGTAGGTAGGTAGGTAGGTAGGTAGATAGATAGATAGATAGATAGATAGATAGATAGATAACCTCTCATTGGTTCTGTTTCTCTGGAGAACCCTAATACGGAACACACCCTTGCTTACCTTCTTCCCCTTCCCTCTCCTGCATCCTTTCTTCCCTTCTCCACAGAGCAGCCGCTAGTAAACCACCTGCACTGGACTCTGTCTCAGACTCTGCTTCTAGGGACTTCGCCTTAACACCCCTTCCGGTCAGTAGGTTAGAGTTTGTGCTTACCCCCCGGCTTACAAGGTCTACAGCTGCCAACCAGCCATTCTTCCGTCTTCTTTCAGGGCTGAGGCATCCCTGTCCTGATGTAGCCTCAGACTTCAAGCCCCTCATGTCAAAAGGAGCAGAGCTACTACATAGGACCGGAACTCCTGGGAGCCCCTGCCAGCTTCAGGTTCCAGGATCCAACGGACTTGAGGTCTCCACCTTTGCTCACCACTTTGCTCTCATTTCCCACTGCTGATCCCCCAAGTTGCTTCAGCCTAGCATTTTTCTGCAATATATATTTTTAAGATTTTATTATTCTTTTAAGTAATCGCCACACCCAACATGGGACTCGAATTCACAACCCTGAGATCTAGGGATGCGCGCTCCACTGACGGAGCCAGCCGGGCATGCCTGCAATGTTTTTTTATTGATGTATAATTTGCACGCCATAAACCGTGTATATTTTTAAGTGTATAGTACAATAAATGTTGATGAATGTATCCACTGAGGGCACCCACACCCAGTAAGATCTAAGCTTCATCATGCAGACATGTAGAATCCTATAATATGTGCCATTTGTGTCTGGCTTCTTTTGCTCAACACAATGTTTCCGAGGCCTAACAATGTTGTTGTGTACATGAAGTGTCCTTCACTTATTTACTGGGTAGTATCCTATTTCATCAATATACCCAACTTGTTTATCTCTTGCTAATGGACAATGGGATTATTTTCAGTGTTCGGCTATTATGAAATTTTTTTCTACTGTTTATTTATTTTTGAGAGAGAGAGAGAGAGTGCAAGTTGGGGAGGGGCAGAGAGAGAAGGAGACACAGAATCTGAAGTAAGGTCCAGGCTCTCAGCTGTCAGCACAGAGCCCGATGCAGGGCTTGAACTCACAAACCGTGAGATCATGACCTGAGCTGAAGTCAGATGCTTAAGCTATTGAGCCCCTTGGCTGTTATGAATAAAACTATTATAAACATTCTTTTATTAAATATTTTTATTGAGATATAATTCACATAATGTAAATTTACTCATTGAAAATGCACACTTTAAGGTGCCTGGGGGGCTCAGTTGGTTGAGCATCTGGCTCTTGATTTCAGCTCAGGTCATGGTCCCAGGGTCATGGGATTGAGCCTCGTATCAGGCTCTGCACCGAGCATGGAGCCTACCTGAGATTCTCTCTCCACCACCCCGCATGCCCTGCTCATGTGCACTCTCTCTCTCTCTCTCTCTCTCTCAAAAAAATAAATAAATAAATAAACAACGACAAAACAGAAAGAAAATGCACAATTCAGCAATATTTGGCATATTCACAGAGTCATGCAACCATCACTACAATCTACAATTCGAAGCTTTTTATCCCCTCAAAAAGAAACCCATGTCCGTTACTGGTCACTCTCCATCTCCCTCTTCTAGCCCTAAGCAACCATTCATCAAGTTTTTGTCTCTACAAATTTGCCTAACTGAAGGTCATAAAGTAAGTTTTCTCCTAAAAACTTTATGGTTTAACTCTTACATTTAGATCTCGGATCTGTTTTCATTGTGTGTGTGTGTGTGTGTGTGTGTGTGTGTGTGTGTGTGTGTGTGTGGAGTGGGGTAGTGGTCCAGCTTCGTTCTTTTGCATGTGAATATCCAGTTGTTCCCAAGACTGGTTTTTGAAAGAAACCATTCTTTCCCCACCATTGACTTCTCTTCACATCCAAGTCAAACAATCCGTGAACTGTATTTTCTGGACCATTTATTTCTGGACTCTCAAGTTTAATCCTTTGATCTTTAGGTCTATCCTTATGCTGTACCCCATTGTCTTAATCACAGTAGTTTTGTAGTAAGTTTTGAAATTGGGACGTGAGGGTGCTCCAACTTTATTTTCATTCAAAGTTGTTTTAGGCCTTTGGATCCCATTCATTGCTGTATAGAATCAGCTTGTCAGTTTCCACACACACACACACAAATATTTTAAGCCAACTGGGACTGTGATAGGGATTTTAGTGAAACTAGAAATCAATTTAGAAAGTACTAACATTTTGGGGCCCCTGTGTGGCTCAGTCGGTTGAGTGTCTGGTCCGATTCTGGCTCAGGTCATGATTTCACAGTTTGTGGGATTGAGCCCCATGTTTAGGCTCTGTGCTGACAGTGGGGAGCCTGCTTGGGATTCTCTCTCTCCCTCTTTCTCTATCTCCTCCCCCGCTTTCTCTCTCTCTCTCTCCAAAAATAAATAAACTTTAAAAAAAGAAAGTATTGACATTTAAAAAATATACTTAAGCTACCAAATCTTCCAATTGATGAACACAGGATGTCCCTTCATCGATTTAGCGCACCTCTTATTTACTTCCACGATGTTTTCTAGCTTTCAGTGCACACGTCTTGCACTTTTTTGTTAAATTTATCTATGTTCTTGTTCATGTGCTTGTTTTCTCATTTCTTTTTTAGATTACTCATTGCCAGCATATAGAAATGTGATCGATTTTTGTATATTGACACTGTATCCTATAATCTGCTGAATGTATTTGTTTGTTCTAATGCTTTCTTATGGATTCCTCAGATTATGTCATTTTACATAGTTTTACTTCTTCCTTTGCAATCTGGAAGCATTTTATTTCTTTTTCCTGCCTCCCCCCCACACCCCCCCCCCCCGCCAAGAACCTCAGATACAACATGAATGGAAGTGGCAAGAACAGACATACTTGCGTCTTCCTGATCTTCTGAAGGGGAAGGCATTCAGTCTTTTACCATGAAGTATGATGTTATGAACATTCTAGAAGAAATCTTTTTTTTTTAATAGTTTTTTTTTTAATGTTTTTTTATTTATTTCTAGGAGAGAGAGAGACAGCGTGAGCAGGGGAGGGTCAGTGAGAGAGAGGGAGTCACAGACTGAAACAGGCTCCAGGCTCCGAGCTGGCAGTCAGCACAGAGCCCGACGCGGGGCTCGAACCCACGAACCGCGAGATCATGACCTAAGCGAAAGTCGGATGCTTAACCGACTAAGCCACCCAGGCGCCCATAGAAGAAATCTTTTTATAGACTGAGATCTTCATTTCACTTGAGGAAATACCTAGGTGTAGAATTCCTGGATTGCATGGTAGGTATACGTTCAACTTTACAAATAACCATCGATCTGTTTTCCAACGTGGCCCTTGTACGGAACCATCTTTTAAGTCTCTCTTGTTTCAGGTTATCTGCCGTCTCGGTAAGTTTTAGAAAACAAGACGACCCTCAAACTGTGATTTTTTTTTGTTGCACCCTAACTAGAAGTCTTCCTAGTGAGCAACGCATGAATTCTATGACCTCAAGAAGTTTTCAAGGCACAGTTCAAACCTGTTTCATCCTAAGTCACTTCTTATCCACTGCATGAGCCCTCTCTAACTCCCCCTCAGTTATCCCCCCAAGAGGAGCCCAGCCAGACCACAAAACGCATCACTTCTTTTGCATGTGATGTTTTCATGGTGACGTCATCAAAATAAGGAGGAATCCCTCCCTCCAGCCAAGGCAGCCCTGGAGAGGAGGCTGCACAGCGCACATTCGATGGAGATCTTTCTCCTGCCTCGCTGGGCTCCAGTTAGAGTCTCTTTATCTTCCGTGTGATCAAAGGAATGCAAATGTTCTGCAGGCTCCTAATGCTATCTTGTACTCGCCCCAAACGTGAACCCTGCGACCCACTTCCCGCACTGATGTAAGCATCTTCTTCAAAGCACCGAGACCTTCGTGGCAGGTGTCGTGTCAGGATGTGCGTCCCCTGCTCACCTCGCCTGTGAGCCCTCTTTTTCAGAATCTCTCTCTGTGGTTCCTTAGTCAGCCTTCCATAATCACCAAGGTCTCCTTTTATTTTCTAAACTGGAAATATTTCTATTGTGCTGACAGGCTATGAAAGTAATGCATGTAGGTTGAAAGAAATAAAGAAGCCTAGAGAATATAAAGCATAATTCTTCCCTCTATGAAATGGCTAGCATCAATAATAGCTCGATAGATCTGGGGAAAAAATTTTTTTAATGGCTAACAGTTTGGGGGTTAAGTTCGGGGTTTATCCTTCCAGTTTTTAAAATGCTGTTAATAGTTCGCGTAGAGAGTCTGGTGCTGCCATTGCCTGGGCCCGCAGCCCTCCCGGAGGCCAAGGGGTTCTTGGCGGCCACTTCCTACACTGAAGATGATTCCTACTGCATGGTCAGGAGGTCCACAAAACATCCGTGAGGACCCGACCTGTCAGCAAGTTTTCTGTACAAAATACTTCCTGACTACGATGAGAGAAAGCAGAATATATGGCCCCCTCTGTCGTGGAAGTGTGACTGGGAGAAAGAGAGAGAGCTTGTCCTGAACAGGCCATAGGCCTTGAAATTCTCATGAGGAGGTTTTCCGGTAGCTGCAGATACTGTGCAAACCAGATTAAATTCTATCGCATGAGACATCATGACAAATCTTGTAAGAAGTACCAAGATGAATATGGTGTTTCCTCTATCATTCCAAACTTTCCGGTCTCTCAGACTCAGCAGAGAGCAGTAATAAGAGTGAAACATCGACATCTGGTAACAGAAAAACTTATCAAGAAAATATAAGTTCTTCTGGGCTTCCCACCTTTCCGTGTCCCTTGTGTCAAGAATCGAATTTTACCAGACAGCGTTCACTGGATCATTGTACCAGTAATCCGCTATTTCAGATAGTTCCTGTGATGTGTCTATTTGTGTGTCTCTTCCTTGTGGAGATCCTAGCCAGATGACTAGAAATTTCGTTAATCATCTAAATTGAAGACATGTTTGATTACGGAGAATTTGTGAATCTTCAGCTAGATGAGGAAACCCAATATCAAACTGCTGTTGGAGAATCTCTTCAGGGCGCCTGGGTGGCTCAGTCAGTTGAACATCTGACTCTTGATCTCGGCTCAGATCATTATCCCAGGGTCATGGGATCAAGCCCCGCCTTGGGCTCCAAGCTGAGCGTGGAGCATGGTTGGGATTCTCTCTTCCCCTGCCTCTCTCCCCCATTCTCCCTCTCTATCTCTCTGGGAAAGAAAAAAAAAAAGAATCTTTTCAAGTAAACATCTGAAGGCTCTAGACATCTCTGCATCTTTGTACCTGTGGGCACCATCTTTCAGGGAAAAACTACATCTACATGGAGTCCTCATGTCAATAGCTTGATGTATATATTAATAACAGTAATTCAGTCTAAAAATAAATAAGTAAAATAAAAAGCTATTAACATATCATGGACATTTCTGCATGATAGTCGATATGTAGCTGAAAAGCATTCTTTTTAATAGCATCACATTGCATAGTATGGATATCCATTGATTAATTAATTTTTTTATTATTAAATATTTCCACCATATGGAGAATAATGGCCTAAACATCCATGTGCCACTTGAATTATTAGAGAACAAGTTCAACTGCATATAAACATTTTCACCAGTTGGTTGTCTGTCTTCTGATTTTTCTTTTGCTGATGTCTGTGTCATGTATATTTTTATATTCACAGAGCTGAATTTATTAATCTTCTGTTTAAGTCTTTGGAATTTTCAGAAATTATGAAGAAATTCTCCTGTTTCCTATTTGAACTTCTTCGTTCCAATTTTTACATTTAAATACTTTATCTTTTTTCAACTTATGCCCATTTCTTAAAAATGTTAATTTATTTTTGAGAGACAGAGAGAGTGAGCGAGAGAGAGACAGAGAGAAGCCCACACAGGCTTTGCACTCTCAGCATAGAACCTGATGTGGGCCTTGATACCACAAACCAGAAGATCATGACCTGAGCTGAAATCAACCTCAACCAACTGAGCCACCCAAGCACCCCTAAATACTTTATCTTTTGGAGTTTAACCATGTATGATGTGATATAAGAATCAAAGCTTAATTTTTTCCTCCAGAAAGCCGTCCATTTGGTTCACTCCTTAAATAAGAAATTTAATGTAACCCTCATTTGATTTTCAATGCCGTCTTTAATATAGGCTAAATTCTCATGGTTTTTTTTTTTTTTTTTTTTTTTTTTGGAGAGAGGGATAGAGCCCCAAAGTGGGAGCTTGCTTGGGATTCTCTCTCTCTTCTTTCTCTCTCCCCTTCTCCCCGTCTTCTGCTCTATCTCAAAATAAATAAATAAATAAACATTTTTTATTTTTTTTATTAAATATTTTTTTAAAATTTATTTCTAGGAGAGAGAGAGAGACAGTGTGAGCAGGGGAGGGTCAGAGAGAGAGGGAGACACAGACTCCGAAATAGGCTCCAGGCTCTGAGCTGGCAGTCAGCACAGAGCCCAACGCAGGGCTTGAACCCACGAACCGTGAGATCATGACCTAAGCGAAAGTCGGACGCTTAAACGACTAAGCCACCCAGGCGCCCCAATAAACATTTTTTAAAGTGGGTTTTTTCCAGATCAACATAGAGGAAGGGAAAGAAAAATAAAATAAAAAGAGAGAGGGAGGCAAACCATCAGAGACTCTTAACTACAGAGAACAAGCTGAGGGTTGCTGGAGGGGTTTCAAGTGGGCAGATGGGCTAAATGGGTGAGGGTATTAAGGGGGGCACTTGTTGGGATGAGCACTGGATGTCGTAGGTGAGCACTGGGTGGTGACTCACTGAATTCCACTCCTGAAATCATTACTACACTACATGTTAACTAACTTGGATTTAAATAAAATTTAAACATTAAAAATAATAAAAATAACAAAGTGGGCTTTTCCACGTATTTATATCTATTTCCTATATACTTCAGGTATATAATACATATCTTAATTAGAAATTTTCTATTCTCGAGGCGCCTGGGTTCTTAGTCGGTTAAGCGTCCGACTTCGGCTCAGGTCATGATCTCGCGGTTCGTGGGTTCGAGCCCCGCATTGGGCTCTGTGATGACAGCTAGCTCAGAGCCTGGAGCCTGTTTCAGATTCTGTGTCTCCCTCTTTCTCTGACCTTCCCCTGCTCACGCTGTCTCTCTCTCTCTCTCAGAAATAAACAAAACATTTAAAAAAAATTTTTTAAATAAGTAAAATGCAATTTTAAAAAAAGGGACACTTTGTCTTTTCCTTTGCAATTTAAACTTTATATTTCACAACAGTTTTAGGTTTATAAAAAATCATGTAGAAAGTATAGAGGGTTCCCAGATATCCCATACGCAATTTCCCTTATTATTAATATCTTACATTAGCATGGTATATTATGTTTAATGAACCAATATCAATAAATTATTATTAACTAATGCTTATACTTTATTCTGATTTCTTTGGTTTTTAGGTAATGTCCTTTTCCATCCCAGAACTAGTTATATTTAGTTGTCTTCTCTCGTTAGGCTCCTCTTGGCTATGACAATCTCTTAGACTTTCCTTTTTTTTTTTTCTTTTGATGATACTCAGCTTTGAAGGATACTGGTCAGATATTCTGTAGAATTTTCCTCTTTTCCAATTTTTATACCACTAATTTCTTTCTCTTCTAGCATGGAGCTAGTACATACAGTGCGATGTTTCGTAGAAGTGATAACAGGCTTCCTTCTCTTCTTTTGTGTTTAGCTGGAATACCTCTGGAGTGCCCCAGTATACATGTTGAGCTGAGACAGATATATTTGATCATATACAAACTTCTATAGTATTCCTTCTATAGTATTCTCCTATAGTATTCTATACTTCTATATATACTATATACTATACTTCTATAGCATTCCTACCCTGATTATAGTCAATATTACTTTTCTTAGTGTCTAGCTTTGAATTATTAAGCGTGCGTATGTTTGTACGTGTGAGTGCATGGGGTGGGGCGAGGGTGGCAGGGAGGGTCACATATTTTGCAGGCTGTTTTCACAACCCAGCAACTCGCTTCTCATTTCCTACCACAGAGACAGACTTCCCCCCGAACATTTGAAATTTGGTGATTCTGCTTCCTCTGCTTCCCCGAACCAAACCGAGACAGAAAGGTTTCTGCCTCAAGTCCTGGCCACGTCCACTGCCCTGGCTCAGGCTATGCCCCGCCGTGCAGGACCTCTGAAGTCGGTCGCACTGCCCCTCTGATTCACTTCTCTTCACTTTCTCCCACGTAATTCTTGCCCGATAGTGGCCACTTTCAGTAGCCCTTGCATACAGTGTGAAATCTGAAAAGTGTATCTCTTTCCAGGTTTGACTGAAAATGGAGTTTGCTTTTTAATTCATTCTTCTTACTGTTGTTTTATGGTTTCCTAGAGAAGGTGAGAATGCAGACTCCTGCAACTATGCTCATAGCAAAAGTCATAATGAAGTAGTTTTTGACCCAGAGAACACCCACTGATTTCTGGAACTAGGAGACAATTCAATCTTTGAACTCTGTCACATGAAGTTTTATTAGAAACATGGTGGGGATTTTGGAGAGAGGACGGCCGAACTTCATGTAGTGAAATAGAAACTTGAATTGCCAATATAGAGAGCTTAATTAAGAGATAAGGGAATTCACTTATTCATTAGAAAATAATTGAATGAATGCTTTGTGCTAGGCATTTTGCTGGGCAGTTAAGTGGGAGTTACTCTTGGTGGAGTTAGTTCAATTCATGATTAGAATATTGTTTTCCCTGAACCTCAGTTTCTTGGGGTGATAAACCCAATCTTATCTACTTTGCGAAGAAGCTGAATTGAGTTTCGATATATGAAAGCACCTGGTGGATCTCGGCTTTTCTGCAAGGGGAATTTGCAGCCGTTATAAACGTTTAAGGAGTGAAGTATTGTGAACACAAAAGTGGGTGGAGCTTCTGTCTGGTTCACTGGAGCCCAGGAAGTCACTGACCGGTACAGATTATAAGACGTCAGGTGGCTACAGCGCAGCCAAGGAGAGAGATGGTCCATGACCATGACAGAGAGTGGTGGAAAGGGAGACGCCTCGGGGACTGAGGCAGACAAATTATGGGAGCAAAGGTGCAATTGACAAATGGAAGCATAGACACCAAGAGTCAAATGGGACCTTATGGCCAGAGGCTCATGAACGAAGGGCACCCCGGTTGCAGAGACGATGCCTTCTCATTTCCCCACACTGGGGGGCAATTTGCATTTGTGCTAGGGGCTCATTTGCCCCCCTAATCTCCCAAAGTCCTCCTTTTAGACAGGGGTTCCTGAAAGCAGACTCTGAGACTCTGAGATTAGCATTCAGGGGCTTTACTGGGGAGTCCTCTTGGGAACAATGCCTGTAAGGGCATGAAGGAAGCAAGACCGGACAGTGGGAAAAAGTGAACTACAGCGGAGTTGCAGCAGAGGCCCAGCCGAGCTCGCGGGCAGCTCTGGAACGGGAAAGGCTGTCAGAGTCCTCCCACACGGAAGCAGGAGAGCAAGGGTTTACTTCTGCTCATGACTCAATCCCTGGATAGGAGGTGCTCCAGGGAGGACGGTCCTGAAAGGAGACTGGCTGAGAGCTGCCCGCCGTCAGTGCTCCTGGTGGCTGGTGCGGTGAGTGTGTCAGTCCCACATGGGGCGATGTGGACGGCGCACCACAGCACCCACTACGCCTCTCAAGGCCGGCGCGGGAGGCAGCTCAAAACCGCTGCCCCTCAGGTCCTTACTTTCCATTTGGTATCATCTCCCCCTACTTTGCTGCTGTCCCCCACGCCCCCCTACCCGGTCTCTACAGAACCCCACAAACCACTCAGCACTCCCCGATCACAGTGTGCGCGTAACAGCACCTGCCTTTCATCAGTCTAGAATGTCCTTCTTTCTTCCTTTTTTTTTTTTTTAATGTTTATTTTTGAGAGAGATTCGGGGCGTGAGCAGGGAGGGGCAGAGAGAGGGAGACACAGAAACAGAAGCGGGTTCCAGGCTCTGAGCTGTCAGCACAGAGCCTGACACGGGGCTCGAGCCCACGAAACACAAGATCATGACCTGAGCCCGAGTCGGACGCTTAACTGACTGAGCCCTCCAGGCGCCCCTCCTTCCTCCCTTCTGTCCACCACAATCATGTTCCTTCTCCAGGCCTACTTCAACAGCAAATTGTATTATGAACTTTGAATCCATTTCTCCTCCCTCTAAGGTCCCAAAGCATTCTGTTGTCGGATGTGTCCATCTTGTGTTGTAGTTGATCTTACCTTTGTGTTCCCTTTATCAGATTAGAAACCCCACGAGAGCGGGCTTCCTCCTTTAGCCTGCTCCTCTCTCTGTAACCTAGCATCCTGCTTTGCACAAAACACACACCCAACACACTGGAATTATCTGCATCAACTGTTCCAAGCTGTTAAGAGAGTTTCTCAAGGAAAGTCTCCCTAAAGATCTGAAGAGCCTTCGCCAACGCCCTCTGTTTCCCCTTCTCACTGCAAGGAGGTGAAGTGTATTTAATCAGCAGAATCTGAGTGCCCACCGTAGGACAGATACTGATGCTGATTGTCTGCTGTTCTTGTTGTTGAGGTAAAATTCACATACTATATAAAACTAATCATTTAGGGGCGCCTGGGGGGCTCAGTCGGTTGAGCATCTGGCTTCAGCTCAGGTCACGATCTCATGGTTCGTGGTTTCAGTCTGGCTTTGTGCTGACAGCTCAGAGCTTGGAGCTTGCTTCTGATTCTGTGTCTCCCTCTCTCTCTGACCCTCCCCCGCTCCCGCTGTCTCTCTCTCACTCAGAAATAAATAAAACATTTTTTAAAAATTTAATAAATAAATAAAACTAATCATTTGAAAGCAAGCAATTCAGCAGTGTTTAGGACATCCATGGCCCGATGTTCCAAAACACCACCCTGTTTCTATCGCTCTGAAGCAAACTGCACCTAGCCTGTGCTCCCCGGAAGCTGGGCACATTGCCACAGGGAAGGGCCGGGGTCCAGTGTGGACAACGTAGAGTTAGACTCACCTTTGTGAGACCTCCTGCTGGCTTGTTTTCCATGTTTCTGTTCCCGGAAAGGAACAGTGTTCCCAGAGAGCCATGTGTAGTGCCACCAGAGCTTCCAAATTCCCCATCCCAAGGGGGCACTCGGCCTGAGTGGCTGGGGCCGATGGGCGACCCGAGCTCAGGAGGAGGGATGGTAGCGGGGGCCGACTGTACCCCCACCTGTTTACCATGGTGCGCGTGGAGCTGGGAGGAGCCCAGGGGCAGGGAAACCCTTTTGGCCGGTGGCCCCAAAGTTCCTGTCTCCCGTGATGTCCCAGGAAATAATCCTCCTCTTTCCGGAATGTATTCCCCTTTACAGACAGAAGGAAACTGAGGCTGAGAGGAGAGGGATGTGTTCAGGCTCACAGGGGACCCCAGAGCTAGGACGTGCGGGCCGGGGTCACCAGGCCACAAGGTGGACGAGGTCTCCTAGGGACACCACCCAGGAGGTGGGCCACCCCTCATGGCTGTCCACCCCCGCGTCCCCGGGCCGCCCTCCTCACCCCGCGTGCGCACAGGCGGCGTCTACACAGGCAGCCGCATGGCTCCTCCCCTGGATCAGTCCTCCACACCCACAGCGGCGCGGGTCCCTGTCCCCATCAGGAAACCAGGCACAAACCGGCTCAGGAGAAGAGGCTCTGTCAGACTATGTACAAGTTTATTTTATCTTTGTCTACAAAGGCCACATCGACTCACCCCCACCCCTTTAAAATCGTTTAAAAAAAAAAACATACTTTCTGGAAGTGCGTCCTTTATAAATGTAGAGCGTGTGATAAGGTGTGAACTTACAGAAGCATTTGAAGCCGGTAACTCGGTTGATGGTTTGCAAGATGGGTTTTTGTTTTGCAATGCCTTCCAGGGCTCTCCCACCCTGATTAAAGTCTCTGTTGAATTTGATGAAGTCTGTGACTAAGAACAGAGATTTAACTTAATGGTGTCAAACGCTTAATGACACGATTAAAATGACTGGTGAGAAACTTTGACTCATCCCAAAGTTAAAAAGGAAGCCAGTATTTTAACAGAGAGGATGACATTTTTCACAACTTCATAATTACTGGTTGTGCCACATCGGTAATAGCTTTGGCTTGATTATTCTTGCCTCCCTTAATGGCAGGCACGTCACTGTCATACTTTATTAACCTTTCTTATTTTTAGTTTTGAAGGCTCTGTTTGTAAACAAGTAAAAGACCCCCCCCCATCCATGTATCTGCACCTATGTATTATTTGTAAAACTTGAATATCATCTGTTATCATCAAAACAAAATGTGCTCACAAGCACATGAAAGTATGTTTGAATTTCCACAAATACGTTTGGATGTTTTAATGCCTTGTATTTCACGTTTGGACATCAGGCCTTGCTAATGCCTTCACGTCACATCCTCACACCTGGAATCAGCATCGAAAGTTTGGCCTCCGTTAGCAGATAATCCTTTAAGATAAAAGAGCAGATCAGGGTTCAGCACTTTGCTCTCTGTCTCCTCATACACCTGGCTCCAGGGAATCTACCATGCTTCGGATATATTAACAGGAAAGCTCTAGAACAGCATGTCAAAGTTTTTGCTATTGTCCCACGAAAGCTAGAAAGTAATTAAAGGGCCCGTTTTTCACGGCAAGAAGTAGCGACCGATTCCACCATTCGTTCTCCACAGGCCCCCCCAAGAGAACGCCATCGGTGCACGTTAGCCGGGGATGAACGGTCCTTCCCTTACAGTGTCACGTGTGACCTCGCTGAGATGCTGGTCAGAGTCCTCCTCCTGCTTACTCAGCCCTGCAGGCAAGCCCGGGGAAGGGGTGACGTCGCAGCCCGGGTGAGCTCTTGCTGGACCGCACCCGCAGATTTCAAGAGGAGGAGCTGACTGAGGGGCGAGAAGCCCACGCTCGGCAGCGGATGAAGGGCTCCCTCCCGCCACTGGCTCGGGAGCCCCGACTATAGTACAATTGCAAGCCAGCTCTCCCTTCGGGGGGCCTCGCGCCGTCCTCCGCCTCTTCGCGGCTTACAGGGCGTCGTGGAGATCGTGATCCCCGGTGGACTGCGTGTAGGACGAGCTGAGGGTGTCGGGGGGGTAGAGCTGCAGGAGCCTGCAGTAGTGACAGGGCAGGAAGGGGCCCCTGCAGGTTTTGAAGAGCTGTACGAGGTACTTGCGGAATTTCTCCCCGAGGAAGAAGTAGATGACGGGGTTAAGGCAGCAGTGAACGAAAGCCAGGGTCTCCGTGGCCTGAATGGCATAGTCCAGGTGCCTTTCGAAGGCGCAGTCCTGAAGGATCTCCAACTCCACCAGGGTCTCCAGGAAAAGCACCACGTTGTAAGGCGCCCAGAAGCCCAGGAAGAGGGCCACCACGGCGAAGACCATCCTCACCGCCTTGCTCTTCTTCTCGTTTTTGCAGTGCTGCAGGGTCCTGATGATCATGGAGTAGCAGAACAGCATGGTGCCCAAGGGGATCACCAAGCCCAGAATGTTGATCTCCAGGGAGCTGAGCACCTTCCACCGCGTGGAGTTGAGCGAGTACTTGGTTTTGCAGTAGGTGTGGTTGCGCTCCGTATAGCAGGTGCTGAGTAAGAAGCCTGGGAGAGAAGCCAGTACAGCCACGGACCACGTGACCACGCTGGTGATGACCCCATACGTCAAGGTCCTCGCTCTCAAGGAAAACACCGCATGCACGATGGCCAGGTATCTGTCGATGCTCATGAGCATGATGAAGAAGATACCGCTGTAAAAGCCCACCAGGTACATCCAGGAAATAATCTTGCAGAGACCTAGTCCGAAAACCCACTGGTCTGCAGCATAGTAGGCCCAGAAAGGGAGGGAGAACACGAAGAGCAGGTCTGAGATGGCGAGGTTGAGCAGGTACACGTCGGTCATGGACTTGAGCCTCTTATACTTGAACAAGACCAGAACCACCACAGAATTTCCAAGGAGACCGAACAGAAAGACCAAGGAGTAGAGAGGGGGCAGGAAGAGCCCCCCAAAGGCCTTGATGCCTTCTTTGGTGCAAGGCTTGGGGATGTTCTCATAGAGATAGTAATTACTATAGATGCTTTCATCCATGGTGGTGTCTGCTGTATCCGTGGGGTTCATTTTCAACTCTGCAGGCTCCTCAACACGGGTCTGAGCCCAACCAAGAACTAATGAGGGGAAGAGCAAACAGGATTTCTGTAAGAACAGAAGCAAATTGAAATGGTGCTGAATACAGAGCATAGCGCCGAATACTGTGCCCCGGATCGTGACACCCTCTTCCCAGCCTTCCCAAGTTGAAGGGCTCTGTTCCTCGCAGGGCAGTGCAGCCAAAATAACAATCCTGGCCTTTGGAGTCAGCAGATGACAAGTCCCAGCTCCAGCACTCCCCTCCCGCTCTCAGGGAGGCTTGAAGTCCCTCACTTGTAAATGGGGACCGTAAAACCTCCTTCTCAAGGAGGCGGTTTCAAGGATGCATTTCAAAATGATAGTCTGGGGTTAGTGAATCACCTGCAGGCCAGGTGAGATTCCCAACAGCCCTCCACCCACGGCCACCTTAGTGACTTAAAAACAAAACAAAAACAAAACATGAAGATTAAACATCTGTGCATGTTTCCCCTTCCTATTCGAACTCCAAAAATTCCGTCATTGCTTAGGTAATCGTTGGGCTAGAAGGTTGGCTAGGATTTTATATAAAAATTCGAATTCCTCCTGCAAGCATGACATATCTATGTCAAAGCCTGCTCCCTGGTATCGTGCATTTCATCCCACTCCCGCGACCCTGCCCCCCACCGCACTCCCGACAGAGCCAGGTGCTCGGAGCCAAGCAAGCATACTGAGCCATGGCTCACAAAAGGTTCAGAGAAGCTAAATGACTTCCAAAGGCCACACAGTTACATGCAGAACTCGTTCCTTGGGCCCCAAGTCCCCGTGACGTGCTAGTAAACCAACTCTGCGGAGGGGGCAGATGCTGATTTATGGTGTTTGCTGGTGCCTGTGGTGCAAATACTTGCACCAGGGCAGAATTCCAGCTTCCGACTGCCTCCCAAAGTTCCTGAATCCTTGATGGTCTTTAATAGCCCCTGGGAGCTGTGCAGGTCAGCTCCGGTGTACACTCCCAAGGTCATTCTGGAACACTGCCTTTGATGGGAACATGCCTGGCCTCCCGGGCCTGGGGGCTAGCTGCTCCTGGGCCACTCAGACGCTAATGCAGTGGATGTGTCCAGAAGGCCCCTTGGATGCAGGAGCACTCAGGTAGTTTTTGCTGGATTCAGATGGCGATGAGAGGGAACTTGGTCGTTTCATCAAAACCACGTGCGAAAATCAGTCCCACGCACTGAATCCTGTCGCCGTGGGAATTAGCCTGACAGATCTCAAAAAGGCACATCGTGGCCAGAAATGAAATCTCTCTACTTCCCCAGCTACCCACATTTCCTATCTAAATTGGCAGGTGAAGAGGTTGAGACCTTACAGCTACATGCATGTTCGCCTGCGGATCAGAGCAATTCAGGGATGAAGGGCTTTCTGACTCAAGGCTACCGCCTCTTTCTTCTCTTCTTTTTTTTTTTTTTTTTTTTTTTTTGGTAAAGATTTTTTTAAAGTGATCTCTACACCCAACGTGGGGCTCGAACTCACAACCCTGAGATCAAGTCGCACGCTCTACTGAGTGAGTGAGCCAGGCATCCCCTCTTGCTTCCTTCTTAATGGCCCCTGATATTCTTTTATCACAACCCTTTTCACATTGTTCAGTTAACTGCCCTCCCCTCCCTCCCTGCCACCCTTACCACCGTGCACCCAAACCCCCAAACCAACTTTGGTTTCTCAAGAGAGAGATTTGGGTTTACTCCTGTAGACGGACGCTGAGGACCTGGGCCATCGCAGGATCTCGGAGCAAGTGTTGTAAAATCAGTATCAGTTCCAGTTAAATAAACATCAATCCCAGTCTCTCTCCACCATTTTGCCGGTAAAAACTGAAGGAACAGAGGAGGCTGAGGAGTTGGGAAACTGCCAGGAGAATAAAACTAAACGCAGCTGGTAAATGTTGGGAATTATTCCGTCAGCCTTATTTGTGTGGTGTTTCTTGACCTGGGAGCCTTGATTAGAAGCAAGGAGCAGGAAAAAATGTATGTTTGATAAAAGTGATCTGTGTATTCTGAGCGTGTGGACTCGGGCCAGATGTGTGCAGGGAGAGAGTCCCGCATATAGAAGTGCCCCTCAGACGAGAGCTCGGAGGGCGTGAGTGTAAGTAGATGGCGTGTGAGTCTGAGTTCAGAGCCTGCAGTGAGCCCCAGAATGCCCAGGAAGCCCGAGTGGAGGGACTGGCCGGCTCTCCGCGCATCCGAAGTCCACGCGGCCGACCAGAACCAAGTGTGCATCCTGAGACCCCGGGAATGGGCCCGTCCCTGCTTACCTTCCGTGTCCAACAGTGGTCCCGACGCTCGTCGGCGAGCCAGTGCCAGGCTTGTTCGAGGAGCTGAGCGCTAAGAAAGGTGCCTTTGAAGGGCGCGTGGCTTCCTGTGAGCGCCAGCTCTGTCCCTCACCCATCTGTGCTGAGTTCAAGTGGGTTTTTTTTTTTCTGATAGAAGTAAGAAGCAGAAAATGAGTGACTAAGTTACTCACTTCCCAAAACTGAAAGCTAGGAAGGTTTGCTCTCTGCAAGATCAAAGAGGAAAACGGAGTCAGTTGTCTTTTAAAAGAGACACCTTAATTTTTTTAAAGTGTATTTGTTGGATTTTTAATGTAAAGAATTTCCCTTTTCGCCGGCTCTGTGTCGTAGACATGATCTTTGTGTCCTGGACGAGTGAGCAGTTTTGCCTGAGTGGGTGTGCAGTGGCAAAGCACCCTTTGTGTGCTGTAGCCTCGAACAGGTGGGACCTGAGAGGGGCCGGGGGTGGGGAGGCCAGATGCATACATAAGGCAGCTATTCAGAGCAGAGCAACACGTATCTAGATGTGTGTGCCTCGGAGGGAGTCAGGGGGCTTTAGTCGACCACATTCAATAACTCATGTAAAGGGAGGAGACAAGGTAGCTTCACGCCCCCTTTGCGACAGGAAGACCCCTTCCTGCCCCCCCCCCCCACTGGAAATCGCGGAGCTCCCACGGACATGGTCTGTTAGGGTAGCAGTCGCGGCCGAGGGGCTGACAGCAGTCCTGAGCCTTTCACTATCATATCCTCAGCTTCTGCCAGCTTTTCAATTGTTTTCAATGTTTATTTTTGAGAGAGAGAGACAGAGCATGAGCGGGGGAGGGGCAAAGAGAGAGGGAGACACAGGATCCGAAGCAGCTCCAGGCTCCGAGCTGTCAGCACAGAGCCCGATTTGGGGCTCGAACCCGCAAACGATGAGCTCACACCTGAGCTGAGGTCGGACGCCCAAGGCGCCCCGACTACTGCCGGCTTCCCTCTGTGTCTACAGTTGCTCAGCTCTTCAGTTCGGTTTAAAAGAGCCACAGTGTCGGGGAGGACAGCCCTCCCCAGCAAAGTTCCCCTGTCCAGAACGTTCCAACAGGGCCGAGGCTGAGAGAGCGGAGGGACCGGTGAGTCTGTGCCCATTATACAGGGTAACGTGTGGACTAAGCATAGTTTGGGTCCGGCCACCCTCCGTCCCTTCAGCGGTCGGCTGGCGGGCCCTTGCAGAGACACGGATCTGTGAAGACCCCGGTGGGCCCACCGCCACCCTCAAGGTCGAGCCCGCTCGTGCCGCTGAGGACGCAAAAGCCAAGGTCCCAGACAAGGAGCGCATCCTGTGTGCGGAGCAGCTTCCGGTTTTTGCAAGCGAAGGGCTGGAGGATGACCGCGCCCCTCGACTCCCGTGTGTCCGGCGGGGGGTCCCCCTTGCACTTGGCCGAGCCTCCCCGACCCTGCTGGCCCGGAACAACAGCTGCGACCAGGCGATCCGCCACAGGGGTCCTGTTGGCCCGCGTCCCCCGCGCTGTCCCAGCCGCGCCCTGCGTGGCCAGCCAACGACCCGCACCTCCCCCCGTCCCTCTGCCAGCAGGGCGGCCGCCCGTCCAAGTCCCAAGGCCCTGGGGCCTCAGTACAGATTCCCTTTCACGGACTTGAGCCAAGCAAAGCAAAACCAACATGCGGGGCCTGAGGAAGCTTCTCTCTTGAAATCACAGGCCTCAGGAGGCAAGTTAGAGAGCCGGGGGTGCAGTGCGAACATTGTGTGTGACAGCCCTGGGCAAGCCCCTCTGAGCACCTTGCCTCCGGGGACTGGCCCCGGCGAGGAGCGTTAGGATGATGTCTAGAGGCCCAACCGATCGCACGTGATCATGGCCATCAAGGGTCTGGAGATGCTCCCTTGAGAGCCGGCTGACGCTCCCGTGACAGAACCTGGCCACGAGGTAAGCATCCCAGCTCTGAGCCAGGGAAGCGGCTCCGTGTTGCTGGAGAGCACTTGCTCCGAGCCCTGCTCAGTCTGGGTTTGGGTCCCAGTGCCTCTGCTTAACAGCCATGTGGACCTCAACCTCCCCATCTGTAGAAAGGGCTGATACTGCATGAGGGTTGCAGAGGATTCGTGAGCTAACGTTTGCAAGGCACTTAGCACGGTTCCTGGTATAGATAGGTACCAACCAGAGCACCAGTGGTGAAAATTAGCAGGACAGAGAAAACACACCGTAACAGGGGCACCTGGGTGGCTCGGCTGGTTGAGCATCAGACTTCAGCTCAGGCCGTGACCTCACGGTTCGTGGGTTCGAGCCCCGCGTCGGGCTCTGTGCTGACAGCTCAGAGCCTGGAGCCTGTTTCGGGTTCTGTGTCTCTCTCTGCCTCCCTCTGCTCTCTCTTGGTCTCTCTCTCAAAGAATAAATACACATTTTTAAAAAACGCACAGTAACAGCTTTGTCTCCTGAGCCGGCTGAGTGTGGCACGGTGCCCGGCGCCATCGCCGGGAACCCAGGAGCTGTAGGGCTTGGCCTCGGAGGCCCGCGGCGACGGGCGGTTTCGGGTGTGCAAGCTGCAAACGCTGTTGCCCTGGGGAAAGTCAGTCTTCAGGTTCGCAAAGTAATCACACCACCGTCCTGGAGAAACGCTACGGAGGTGTCCCTCCAGTAAGCGTTTCAGAACGAAGCGATACCCCCGCCCCCCAAAAGGATCGCATTTTCAGTAGTGCCTATTTCACAGATGGGGAAACAGGAACCCAGAGAGGGGACAGCTGAGGGCGGCGCGGCCGGGGACGCCGGCATGGCTGACACCGACGCTCCCGGCGCCCTCCGGGACGCTGAGTGTCTGCACCCGGATCAGATCAGAGAGCCGCGGACCCACCGAATCCGCGCCGGGCGCTCCCTCCCGCCGGGCAAGGCGCTGTCCGCCCAGCGCGGGCTTCAGCGAGAAGGAAAGCGGCAGCGCAGGCCTGCAGCGCCCCCTGGTGTACAGAGCCTCGCCCGCCCGCCCGCAGGAACCGGCTTCTCGGGCCCCGGACGCCACGCAAGGCCTTCAGGCGGGGCTCCACGGCGCCCAGCTGCAGTCAGCGGTAGTAAAGCATCCAAGATCTGGCGTCAGGCCCGCTACTTTTTTTTTTTTTTAATGTTTTATTTTATTTCTAGGAGAGAGAGAGACAGTGTGAGCAGGGGAGGGTCAGAGAGAGAGAGAGAGACAGAATCTGAAGCAGGCTCCAGGCTCTGAGCTGGCAGTCAGCACAGAGCCCGACGCGAGGCTCGAACCCACGAACCGCGAGATCATGACCTAAGCGAAAGTCGGACGCTTAACCGACTAAGCCACCCAGGCGCCCCCAGGCCCGCTACTTAAGTTTAAAATGCGGGAAGGCTGCCCCGCAGGGCCACCCAGGGCGGTGCACCCGGGGACAGTAACAAGCTGGGGCGCTAGGGGACAGCTTATGTTTGACAAGCAGAGTGAGTCACTTCGTTTTCATGGGTTCTCTGTCGATTGGGTAATGTGGATAATCTGGGGTCCTAGGCCGTGCCGAGTGGTCTGGCACCTGGTGTCCGGGCGATGAGGACCGGTGAACAGGGGCCCCAGAACAGAGGCGCTGAAAAGGAGGTGCCTGCTCACAAAGGGGGACTGGCTGGCGCCCAGCCGGGGCCTCAAAACTGGATCAGGACAGCACTTAAAACAAGCTAACTTACAGGGGAGGTCTGGATACACGGACGAGACTTTGATGAGGAGAGGAAACTGCAAACCATCAAATTGCAAAGTGACCTTTAACGAGATAATTGAAAATCCCTGCACATTCGACTATTAGAAAACCCACTGTCATGTAACCTGGCATATATCATAATGGAAAATAGAAAACGCTTGTAACTGAACAATAATAAAATATCACTTATCCAGAATTGTGGTGGGCAGCTGAAGCCATCCTGAGAGGCTAACTCAGTCCTTAAGTGTTCGTACCAAAAGATGAGAAAGGATGAAAAGTAAGGAGAACTGTCCAAATGGAAAAAGAAACAGTAGAAATATGAATTGCAGAATAAACTCAAACATGGTATTGAGGAAATAAACAATAAATAAAAAGGCAGAAATTAAACAACATTTGGAAGTAAAATAAAGTCAATCCAGTGTTTGAAAACATAAACAAAACTGACAAACCTCTAGGAAGAAAGGTAAAGGAAAAAAAGGAAACAATCTTGGAATATCAAGGGAGATATAAATACAGAGCAGTGATTAGAAGGACAAGAAACATTATGAAAGATATTATGAATTTGAAAACTTAGATAAAATGCATAAATTCCTAGAAACTTACTCACCAAAATTGGCTCAAAAATAAATACAAAATCTGGCCGCCTGGGTGGCTTAGCCGGTTAAGCCTCCGACTTTCGCTTGGGTCATGATCTCGCGGTTCATGGGTTCGAGCCCCGCATCGGGCTCTGTGCTGACTGCCGGCTCAGAGCCTGGAGCCTGTTTCAGTCTGTGACTCCCTCTCTCTCTGACCCTCCCCTGCTCACGCTGTCTCTCTCTCTCTCTCCTAGAAATAAATTTAAAAAATTTTTTTAAATAAAATAAATACAAAATCTGACATAATTGTTTTAAATTGAGTCAGCACTTTAAATGCTTTAGCACAAAAACAAAGTTAAAAAACTTCAAGACAGAATTTTACAGGCAAATTCTACAAACAGTCAAGGTACATATAATTATACTCTGATGTGTCTTCCTCCCCTCCCCCTGCCATAATTACAAAAATAAAAATGCTCCTAAAATCATTTTATGAAGTTAGCCTAACCAAACTGTATGAAAAAAATAAAATTACTCAGTTTTTATTATTTTTTTAATGACCTGAGCTGAAGTCAGATCTCACGGTTCGTGAGTTCGACTCCGGCGTCGGGCTCTGTGCTGACAGCTCAGAGCCTGGAGCCTGCTTCAGATTCTGTGTCTCCCTCTCTCTCTGACCCTCCCCTGCTCATGCTGTCTCTCTCTCTCTCTCTCCTGTATAATTTTGGAAGGTAAGGAAATGAGATAGAATTAAAATATTGTTCAATAATAAAATATAAAACAGGAGCTCTCTCAGGGCGCCTGAGTTGAGTGTCCGACTTTGGCCCAGATCGTGATTTTGTGGTCCCGTTCTTGTGGTCATGATCGTGAGTTCGAGCCCCACATTGGGCTCTGTGCTGACGGCTCAGTGCTTGGAGCCTGCTTCAGATTCTGGGTCTCCCTCTCTCTGTGTACCTCCCCCACTCACCCTCTCTCTCTCTCTCTAAATATAAACATTTAAAAAAATTAAAAGCAGGGGTGCCTGGGTGGCTTAGTCAGTTAAGCATCCGACTTCAGCTCATGGTCATGATCTAGGGGTTCGTGGGTTCGAGCCCTGCGTCAGCTTCTGTGCTGACAGCTCAGAGCCTGGAGCCTGTTTCAGATTCTGTGTCTCCCTCTCTCTCTGCCCCTTCCTGCTCATACTCTGTCTCTCTCTCAAAAATAAACATTTTTAAAAATTCTTTTAATAATTAATTAATTAATTAATTAAAAATTAAAAACAAAAAAGCCCCAAAACCCAGGAGCTCTCTCCTTTTTTCCGCCATCTTGGTGTGTGCAGGTGCCTGCTCCTCACCACGTCTTCTCACAAGACTTTCAGGATCGAGCCATTCCTGGCCAAGAAACAAAAACAGATTTGTCCCATTCCCCAGGGGATTCAGATGAAAACTGGGAGTAGAATCGGGTACAATTCCAAGAAGAGGCATTGGCGAAGAGCCCGGCTGGGGATGAGGGACCTCACGTGAGACAGCGCCCATGTTCGTGCTGCATGAAGGTCACGGGCTCGTGTCCTATCATTCTGTAAACGTCACCACTACCTGAGCAGCAGACATATTTTATCGGGAAATGACTTGCCTCCATTACTATGCTCCTGCACCAGTAGGTTGGCTCAGTAATAAATATGTGAGAATTTTGGTTTGAAAAAATAAATAAAAATAAATAAATAATAAACGAGAGAATGATCAAAACTAAAGTGTTCCACATTTTTTTAATGTTTATTTTGAGAGAACATGAGAGCAGGGGAGAGGCAGAGGGAGAGAGAGGGGGAGAGAGAATCCCAAGCAGGCTCCTCACCATCAGTAAAAAGCCCGCCATGGGACTTGGACCCACGAACCATGAGATTATGATCTGAGTCGAAATCAAGAGTTGGGTGCTCAACTGACTGAGCCTCCTAGGTGCCCCTAAAGTGTTCCACATTTTTTTTTTAAATTTATTTATTTTTGAGAGGAAGAGAGAGACAGAATGTAAGCCAGGGAGGGGCAGAGAGAGAGGGAGACACAGGCTCAAGGCTCTGAGCTGTCAGCACAGAGCCGGACGCGGGGCTCGAACCCACAAACGGGGAGATCATGACCTGAGCCAAAGTTGGAAGCCCAACCAACTGAGCCACCCAGGCGCCCCAAAGTGTTCCACATTTTAAAAGTCTTACATTAAAACTTTATGAGTTAACCTTGTTGTTTAAAGTTTAAGGGAAAACTCTAAAAGGACAGAATATAATTTTTTTTATTTTTTTATTTTTGAGAGAGAGAGACCAAGCAGGGGAGGGGCAGAGATGGAGGGAGAGAGAGAATCCCAAGCAGGCTCTGCACAGTCAGCCCAGAGCCCAATGTGGAGCTCGAACTCACAAACCATGAGATCATGACCTGAGCTGAAAATCAGGAGTCGGATGTTTAACCGACTGAGCCACCCAGGTGCCCCTAGAATATAATTTTTCAAATAAAAAAATAATATAAAGAATAAAAGTGTCTCAATTCAGGGCGCCTCAGTGGCTCAACCGATTAAGCATCTGACTTCAGCTCAGGTCATAATCTCATGGTTCATGGGTTGGAGTCTGCATGGAGTGAGCTTGTGGTCAGCTCCACTTCTCTCCCTTTCTCTCTTTCTCTCTCCCTCCCTCTCTCTCTGCACCTCCATGACTAGTACTCTCTCTCTCTCAAAATAAGTAAAGATTTTTAAAAATTAAAAAGTAAATATTTTAAAAAAGTGTCTCAATTCAAAAGTAGTTATCACTACTTAAAAGACTGAATATTCTATGGTATTTCTTTTTTGTCTCAAACATTAGAAGTTAAAGCCCATGAGCGCCAGGGTCTTTGTTTCTCTGTTAGCTAGTACATACCTCGCCATATCCAGCATCTACTACAATGTCATACATGGAAAATAGATGAAATTATTTGCTGAATGAACACATTACAGTATGATACAGAATGAACACATATTGTATCGAGAAATAATCTGGTAAAATTTGTTCTTCCTAAGAAAACAACACAAAACCCTTAAGTGTAAGGGTGATCGCTGGTTAATTTATGTGTCAGATTGAAAGAATGGTGACAATGCAATTGCACAATATGGGAACGGCTAAGTAAACTGAGGAACACTCGACGAACCACCGTTCATATAGGCATGAAAGTTGTTTGGGAAGACAAGGTGGTGAGAAACGAAAATGGGTGACTTATCAGAGGTGACAAAGCAGGGCTTAAGTCTAGGGTCCCAACAATGTGACCTAAGCTGATGAACTAGGAATGGTTGAGCATTCACCTTAAATCCACGTTGCCACCGTAGTTCTCCTGTGCCAGGACATTTGAGAACATTCCAAGATAAAGAAGTGCTACCTAACATAAAACAAAATGGATTTTTAATCACAAAACATTTTCCAGGGGCTCCTGGGTGGCTCAGTTGGTTAAGCATCTGACTCTTGACTTCAGCTCAGGTTCATCTCATGGTTCATGGGTTCGAGCCCTGAGTGGGGCTCTGCTGACAGTACTAAGCCTACTTGGGATTCTCTGTCTCTCTCTCTCTCTCTCTGCCCCTCCCCACCTCTCTCTCTCAAAATAAATAAATTTAAAAACCACTTTTCATACTTGATCAATGGTACTTCAAAACAGTATGTAGAGGGGCACCTGGGTGGCTTAGTCAGTTAAGCGTCCGACTTTAGCTTAGGTCATGATCTCGCGGTTCGTGGGTTCGAGCCCCGCGTCGGGCTCGGTGCTGACTGCCAGCTCAGAGCCTGGAGCCTGTTTCGGAGTCTGTGACTCCCTCTCTCTCTGACCCTCCCCTGCTCACGCTGTCTCTCTCTCTCTCTCTCTCTCTCTCCCCTAGAAATAAATAAAACATTAAAAATTAAAAAAAAAAAGATTGTTCAAAACAGTATGTAGAGAGGTGCCTAGGTGGTTCAGTCAGTAGAGCATAGGGCTCTTGATCATGGGTTTGCAAGTTCAGTCCCCACACTGGATGGACTGGATAACTTAAAAAAATGAAAATCTTAAAAAAAGTTATGTAGAAAATATTAAATTTTGCTCTTTTCTGAAAATATTTAAATTTTTTTGATGTTTATTTTTGAGAGAGACGGAGACAGAGCACAAGCTGGGGAGGGGCAGAGAGAGGGAGACAGAATTTGAAGCAGGCTCCAGGCTTTGAACTGTCAGCACAGAGCCCAAAGTAGGACTCGAACCCATGAACCGTGAGATCATGACCTAAGCCAGTTGAAAGCTTAACCGGCTGAGCCACCCAGGTGCCCCTGGAAATATTTAAATTTTAATAAATAAAAATGATAGTGAAGATATTGTCAAGCAAAAAATGTTTGTGTGTGTCTGCATGTGTGTTAGACATGCACTTATGTGCGTGTGTGCCTAAATGCATAGTTTTGGGGACAAAAATTATCCCATGAGCGAAAAGATAGTTTCAAATGACATATGAGATAAAGGGTTAATATCCAAAATCTATAAGGAACTCACCAAACTCCACACCCGAAAAACAACCCAGTGAAGAAATGGGCAGAAGATAGGAACAGACACTTCTCCAAAGAGGACATCCAGATGGCCAACAGACACATGAAACGATACTCAGCATCCCTCCTCATCAGGGAAATACAAATCAAAACCACACTGAGATACCACCTCACACCAGTCAGAGTGGCTAAAATGAGCAAATCAGAGGACTCTAGATGCTGGCGAGGATGTGGAGAAATGGGCACCCTCCTACACTATTGATGGGAATGTAAACCGGTGCAGCCCCTCTGGAAAACAGTGTGGAGGTTCCTCAAAAAATTAACACTAGAAGGGCGCCTGGGTGGCTTAGTCGGTTAAGCGTCCGACTTTCACTTAGGTCATGATCTCACGGTTCGTGGGTTCGAGCCCCGGATCGGGCTCTGTGCTGACAGCCAGCTCAGAGCCTGGAGCCTGTTTCAGAGTCTGTGACTCCCTCTCTCTCTGACCCTCCCCTGCTCATGCTGTCTCTCTCTCCTAGAAATAAAACATTAAAAAATAATTAACACTAGAACTCCCCTATGACCCAGCAATAGCACTGCTAGGCATTTACCCAAGGGATACAGAAGTGCTGAGGCATAGGAGCACGTGTACCCCAATGTTCATAGCAGCACTCTCCACAATAGCTAAAACATGTAAAGAGCCTAAGTGTCCATCAACAGATGAATGGATCAAGAAGATGTGGTTTATCTATACCATGGAATACTACATGGCAATGAGAAAGAATGAAATCTGGCCATGTGTAGCAACATGGATGGACCTTGAGGGTGTTATGCTGAGCGAAATAAGTCAGGCAGAGAAGGACAAATACCATATGTTTGCATGTATAGGAGGATTAGGAGGAACTTAACGGAGGACAGCGGGGGAGAAGAAGGGGGTAAATGGTGGGGGAGAGGGAGAGAGGCAAACCATGAGAGACTCTTGAATGACGATACCAAACTGAGGACTGATGGGTGTGTGTGGGGGGCGGGGGAGAGGGGAGATGGGCATGGAGGAGGGCACTTGTGGGGATGAGCACTGGGTGTTATATGGAAACCAACTTGACAATAAACTATTTGTAAAAAAAAGTTATCCCATGAGCAATACACCTACAATGGCCTGAACTAACAATAAGCAAACCCAGGAAGAGCTGTCCGTGGTCCAGGAGTATGTGTTGATCACAAAAGCCCTGCTCCTTCATACCTTTTTGAAACTGGACTCATTTTACTTTATGAGACAAGCACACATCCTTAACAGTTCTAAGATGTATTTGAATACCTTGATTTATTTAAGGAGAAAATGAAGGTGTTGTAATCAATAACTGAGCCCTGGAAAAGGATCGCTCCTGCATATAATTGAGAAGTGGGACTGGCTGGTCAAAAGCGTCAGTCACGCTACACTGAACATATTTTAACATACAAAACTGATTTTAGAGCCATGAAACAAAGAAATGTATTTCCGGCTCCGAGCGTAACATAATTTATTCATGAGCAACATCTGTTCATCAACTAATTTTGCAAGTAAAAGAATATTTAGAGTTATACTGCTAAAACCCACCCACCTAATATGTTTTGAAATGCTTCTTTCAGCTCCTCTAAGAGTTTGGTGTTTCTATTGCCTCCAGAGTTGGCTGTCACTCCAAACTCAGTCACATCTTCATCTGCATCCTAGAGCTTCCCACGGGTCAGGTGCTGTGAAGTAATGTAGCCAGTCTTCAGTTCAACCTTATTGTATACCTAACATTTAGATTCAGAAGGTCAAAATGAATTTGGATGATCCAAAGGATATTATCATTCCCAGATATGTGGGAAATTGACATATGAAAATATATTCCTTCTCGGGGTGCCTGGGTGGCTTAGTCGGTTAAGCGTCCGACTTTCGCTTGGGTCATGATCTCGCGGTTCGTGGGTTCGAGCCCAGCGTCGGGCTCTGTGCTGACTGCCAGCTCAGAGCCTGGAGCCTGTTTCAGAGTCTGTGACTCCCTCTCTCTCTGACCCTCCCCTGCTCACGCTGTGTCTCTCTCTCTCCTAGAAATAAAACATTTAAAAAAAAAAAAAGAAAATATATTCCTTCTCAGGAAATTGAGAGTTAAGTTTCAAAATTCTGACATAGGAGAGTGCTCGAGAAAATCACAACAAAGTCAAGCTCACACAGCGTATGGCTCAGCAGGCATGATTTATTATGACTGAGCCTGGAATATCTGGGGAGAAAATCTTACTGTAAGCTAAAACCTAGAAAAACTCACATACTTAGTTTTATGATAAAGGCATTACCCCAGCTGTTACATCGTTACCGTTCTTGCCCCCAAGCTAAAACGTAATGCTTCATTTCAGCACTTATTTAAGGGCCACACAGCCTAATTGATTATACGTATGTACAGTCTTGTCATCACTGAGTTCAGAATTAAAAAGGTAAAAACATAATATACTCATCTAAAAGAAATTGGGGGCACCTGGGTGGCTCAGTCAGCTGAGTGTCTGACTTAGGCTCAGATCATGATCTCATGGTTCCTGAGTTCAAGCCCCACATCAGGCTCTCTGCTGTCAGTGCAGACCCTGTATGGGATCCTCTGTCCCCCACCCCCACCTCTCCCCTGCTCACGCTCTCGCTCTCAAAAATAAATTTAAAAAATAAAACTAAAAAATAAATAAAATCAATGGAAGAGCACCTGGGTAGCTCAACTGGTTGATTTTGGCTCAGGTCGTCATCTCACAATTGTGAGATTAAGCCCCACACTGGGCTCTGCACTGAGTACTGAGCATGGAGCCTGCTTGGGATATTCTCTCTGTCCCTCCCTGCTTGTGTTCTCTCTCTCAAAATAAACATTAAAAAAAAAAACTGAAAGTCATATATGAAAACTAAAATATTGGGTTGAGTCAAAAATATATACAATATATACAATTGTGTGTATATATATATACAGTGTGGTGATTCTCAAAGTGTGGTCCTAGGATCTCTAAGGGGCTCGAAGATTCTTTCAAGGAACCCAGTATTTTTGTAACACTACTAAGTTAAATAATAATAAATTTTAACTATTCTCTCTCTAAAAAGTGTACAGTGAGGAGCTGTTTGGGGGCACCTGCGTGGCTCAGTTGGTTAAGAGTCCAACTTCGGCTCAGGTCATGATCTCATGGTCTGTGAGTTCGAGCTGCACATCAGGCTCTGTGCTGACAACTCGGAGCCTGGAGCCTGCTTTGGATTCTGTGTCCCTCCCCCTCTCTCTGCCCTTCCCTGCTTGCTTTCTGTGCTTTTCTCTCAAAAATAAACAAAATTTTTAAAAAATAGTAAGCAAAGAAAAGGAGCTGTTTGTTGGAATGAACAGAGTCTTCAACACCAGTAGCTATTTGCTAGCCAGGTTCGCTGGATGAAGAGTGCAGACACTGCAGACTTGCCCGAGGTACAGAGGCAAGGAGTGGAGGAAGGACAGACGCTTGTTTGGAGCGGGTAGAAAGCTCCGTGTGGCAGAACATAAGAACGGTGAGGGTGAGGCTGACGTTATCACTGGCCGTCAGTCTCCTTTTCAAAAGTGAAAAGCCATAATCTAAACAATCTTGTTCTCTCTCGCAGAGGTGAGCGCGCGGATGACAACAGTTCTAGCAGACGACCTGCTGAGCGTTTACTTGGTGGTGAATGCTCCACCGAGCACGCGTCTGCTGTCTGCTCCTGTCCTCACAGCAGCTCTGCGACGTGGGTGGTTCCATCGTCTTCCGTATGATGACAGGGACCCTGAGATACAAACGTGTCAGCAGCAGGCGACATCACAGAGCTGCGAGCGATGCGGCCGGTGCTCTGAGCTCCTCTTCCTCACATGAGATATGGCGAAGAGGGCTCAGCGCCCTTACAAATATGCCACGAAGGGGTCAACTCCTCTCTCCTGGTTGTCTTTGGAGCTCCTGCTGGCTTTCTTCTACCTCGAAAGTGTGTCTGTCCTTGTCTTCCGAGAATGCTGCCACAGCCTCTTCCTGGAGCCGAATCCTAACAATTCTTCCAGTCCAGGGAGGACAGGAGACACCAGCCAATTTCTCTCTGCACCCAAGGGACCATACAGCGGCTAACACAGCCTTTCTCAGACTCTGAAGAACTAAATATGCATTATTTTCTAATTATGAACAAAGGCATCAGTGTGAACCCAAGACGAGGCCAAAGCGGGGCGCCTGGGTGGCTCAGTCGGTTGGCCGACTTGGGTTCAGGTCATGACCTCAGGGTCATTGAGTTCGAGCCCCACATGGAGCTTTGAGCTGTGAGTGCAGGGCCTGCTTGGGATTCTCAGTCTCCATCTCTCTCTGCAACACCCCTTGCTCTCTTGCTCTCAAAAATAAACATTAAAAAAAAAAAAAGTGAAAGGATTCATCAAAGGGCAAACCCAATCACTGCAAAGGGAATCAGCGGCCGATTAATGCTCTTAATCCTCCCAGCCCCCTCCGTAAACCTTCGGCGCCAACTGAAACCTGGGCCCCAACAGCCACGTCCCCACCCCACCCCCAGCCCACCGCCAGCTACCGTTAGAGACTCACTGTGGAGGGGGGTGGGGGGGGCGGCTCAGGATCATGGGTCATGGGATTTCTATGTCCTGGGGCAGATTGGGGGCCCCGGGGAGAGATGAGGCCAGGTCACTCGGCAGCGGGCCCCCAGCAGGAGAGTTCTCCCGCCTTCCAGTGCTTCAAGGCAGGTGGGAGCCGCGGCCCAGCGACCAGCGCCTCCCCTTCCCCGAATCCTGGGTCACCCGCCGCTCCCCAGCCCAGCTGCGTGTCAGGACCCAGAGAGCCTGAAAAAGAACATGGCGGCGGTGGGCGGTTAACCGCCGCTCCGCCCTCAGGTCTCAAGCCGGAGAGCGTCTGAGCACGTGCTTAGCACAGCCAATCAGAGGCAACGGGGAACTGACGGCCGCGTCTGAGTGGCTGGCCTGGAGGCGCGAGTCTCGCCGCCCAATCAGAGCCACGTGAGCTCTGAAACCGCGTCTGGGGCGCGCGGGCCGTCCTTCCACCTGCCGCGGGAGCCGCGTGGGGGTGGCCTGTGAAGGGCGCAGGCCTGGCGGCCGGTGAAGGCCAAGAAAAGGAAGCAAGTCTTGGGGCCAGAGCCACGGGGGCCTCCACAGGTCTCACCCTTGTGCCCTGTCCGAGCTCAGCGCCCAGAACCCCGGAAATGCCCAGCCTGAACTCACAGTTCCTTCCGCCATAAATGCCCTCTTGCTTTCTTTCCCAGTTGCCTCAGTTCTTCATTCAAAGGCCAACGCAGTGCCAGCCTGGGAGCACCTGAGCTTAGTCACCTGCGTTGAGACTGCCCTGCCTTGGGCCCTCTCCCGTCAGACTAGGAGTTTGTCACACAGCCAAGAAGCGGAGGCAGGGTTGCCCAGAAACGACTTGCAAGGGCTTTGGAGGCCGAGGTTAAGCTTCATTCACAGCCAGGCTCCACAGCCACCGTGCTGTGTGACCTCGGGGAAGGGAATGACCCTCTCTGCGATCAGTTTCCTCGTCGGCAGAAGGGAAGGAAGATGGAAAAGCCTTCGTTAGAGTCGTTGGACAAATGAAACTATAAGTAAAGAGGCAGATAAGCCTAACACAGCTTCTTCTCACGTCCCTAACCTGAAGAATGAGAGAAGGTCAGGGGCTGAGGAGTGGAAGGGGGGTTGATGGCACCTAATGTTACCTAAAGGCTCCTTTGGGAGTCGGCACTTCCGGATTTGGGGCAGCTCAAGGTGGCATTGGCAGAACTGGATCCAGAAAGAAGACGCTCCTGGAAACTGTTTTGTAGCGTGAAGAAAATAGGGGTGAGGTCCCCTGACCAGGAGGGTTTCGGCAGGAAGGAGGGTCCTTCAGCAGGTGGAGCTGAGCAAGAAGACCCCCTCAGACTTTATCCCAGACTCAGAAGGGAACAAGTTCTCTGGCAGTTTCCCTCTGGGCCCTGAGCCCTCTGGTCTCTGAAATGACAGAACAGGGCTAGACATCTCAGCAGGGCCACTGGGTTATGGAGGGCAGCTCAACCTTGGAAAAAAAGCCAAACATTCCCAAACCCTTTCCCCTTGATGATGCAGTAGGGAGCCCCCATCTTACAACACAGGGCAGGTAGAACAGCCAGTTCAGTGGAATCCACATCGTGTGCAATGACTACCAGCTGAGCCTTGTTGTTTTCCACTGTGGTGGTGACAGTATTCACTCCAGCTCAAAGGACAGGCAGCTTCTTAGTGGGGACATCCCCTTTGCTGGTAGCTTTCTTCTTGGCCCGGGCCACCAATCTCTGCATCTTCTCTTGTGTCGTTTCTGGTCTGTATCTGTGGGCCAGCTGAAGCAGTCGGGTAGCTGCCTGGGTGAATAGTTAGTCATTGGAGGCACTTTTAGACGTTTATAGAGAATAGCCCTTTGCTGCTGCACCTGGATGTAGCAGAGCCATCTGACAAAAGGGTGAGGTCCCTTTTGGGCTGGATGTCCTGTCTGATGCTATAATTCTTGGCCCTTTTCTTAAACAGGGGACTGACCACTTTCTTGGCCTCCTGCTTCTTCACAACAGCAGGGGCGAGGGCCACCTTCTTTCCTTAACCCTTCTTTCCTTTCGGGCTGTTGGATGGCGGGAGGAGAGAGCAGTTCACCACCCCCGCTGCCCGTAACCCTCCTTGCTTTTTTGCCTCCCTTCCACCTCGTTACAATGCAGTGACCTCCTCACTGGAATTCACTTCAGTAATCATCAACTCCTTATCCTCTCTGCTCCTAAGTCCTCTTACTTGGGAGAACCCCAGCCCTAGTCAATTTAACTCTACTTATCTGTCACCTGAGTCTGAGCAGCTGAATGTGGTGGGAGAAAAAAAAAACAACAAATTGGCAAATAGTCTTTTTCTTTTTGGCAAAGACCTTCCAAAAATGAATAAACGTTAAAAAACTTTTTTTAAAAACTGTTTATTTGGTCTTGGCTTTACCCATAGGAGTTGTGAACCTGTGACATTCTCTTTGATACCAGACAATCTCATTTTCCCTATTAACTTTCTTATGGGCTATGTCATCAAATTCTGAAATTCTCCACAAAAGACCCAAAACTGACCAATATTTTAATGTACTAGGACTTGAGATTTTCATTTTGGGGGGAAAATTGCCTCCAAGTTTTAATTGGAAGGTAGTTAGAATAATGCTTTAGAGAAAAATTGTATTAACATGACATTAGAAGTCCATGCTTAAGAGTCATATACAAATTATTTTTATTTTTTTTAATTTTTATTTTTTGAGAGAGAGAGATCTGAGAGAGAGACAGAAGGTGAGCAGGGGAGGGACAGAGAGAGGGAGACACAGAATCCAAAGCAGGTCCAGGCTCTGAGCTGTCAGCACAGATCCCGACACGGGGCTTGAACTCATGGACCTTGAGATCATGACCTGAGCTGAAGTCAGATGCTTAACCGTCTGAGCCACCCAGGTGCCCCCATATACAAATTATTTATGGTATTTGCACACTGATCACCAAACATCAGTAAAATCTGACATAGAAAATAAGGAAAGAAAAAAATGTTAAAGTTTCTTCCCTTTATAACACACTGGCCAAAATAAATACAAGAACAACACAGGTGAGACGCCAGGGCCCCAGTGGGCTGAAGTAGAGATCACAGTGTCCAGCTATGGGATGGCCTTGGGTTTGGCCTGTG
Organism: Hyaena hyaena; assembly: GCF_003009895.1. Lineage (NCBI taxonomy): Eukaryota > Metazoa > Chordata > Mammalia > Carnivora > Hyaenidae > Hyaena > Hyaena hyaena. Next base: position 368,219 of record NW_024081093.1, on the reverse strand, counting down.
CAGCTCAGAAAAGTGGTCTGTCGTCATTGCCTCAGTCTCTAACATAGGCCATTTGACACCCCCCCCGCTAAAATGCACAAAATGCCACATCATTAATTGTAAAAAGTCAACCTTTTTAAAAAGATTTTCTTTTTAAGTAATCCCTACACCCAGCATGGAGCCTGAACTCACAACTGTGAGAGCCACATGCTCTACCGAGGGAGCCAGCCAGGCACCCTTCAAAGTTCTTTATTTAAAATGAAGTCATTTTAAAAGTATGTCAGGGCCACTGGCTGGCTCAATCAGTTAAGCATCCACTTTTGATTTTGGCTCAGGTCATGATCTCAAGGTCGAGCCCTGTGTTGGGCTCTGCCTGGGCGTGGAACATACTTAAGATTCTCTCTCTTCTTCTCCCTCTGCCCCTCCCCAGCTCACTCTTTCTCAAAAAAAAAAAAAAAAAAAAAAAAAAGTATGTTATTTTTCTTGATTTTATGTAAAGGGCCGTCAAATAAGATTATCTTTCTTCAAGCTTAATTCCTGTGTTCACTGAATTTCCATCCTCCCCAGGCAGCCTCTGGGCCATTTCCACAAAGGGACCTCCTCCTCTGTGGTTATGCCTCCTATAAAAAAAAATACACTGTTGTCTTTTTGTATATAAATTTATGGGTTTCATTTTCTCATTATGGACCTTCTATATCTTTTTTTTTTTAATTCCGGTATAGTTAATGTACAATGTTATATCAGTTGCGGGTGTACAATCTACTCAGAGCTCGTCATGGTAAGTGTACTCTTTAATAATCCTCATCACCTGGTTCACCCATCCCCCTCAGTCCCCTCTGGTAACCATCAGTTTGTTCTCTATAGTTAAGTGTCTGGTTCTTGGTTTCTCTTTCTCTTTTTTTTTCCTTTATTTTGTTTGTTAAATTCCACATATGAATGAAATCATATGGTATTTGTCTTTCTCTAATTATTTTGCTTAGCATTATACTCTCTAGATCTATCCGAGTTATTGCAAATGGCAAGATTCATTCTTTTTTATGGCTAACATTCCATTATATGTATATACCACCTCTTTTTTTTTACATTTTTATTTATTACTTAAGTACTCTCTACACCAAACATGGAGTTCAAACTCATGACCCTGAAATCAAGAGTCACATCCTCCACTGTCTGAGCCAGCCACACACCCTATATCACATTTCTTTTATCCAATCATTATTCTAGGGACATTTGGGCTGCTTCCATAATTTGGCTATTGTAAATAACGCTGCTATAAACACAGGGGTACATGTATCCTTTCAAATTAGTGTTTTTGTATTCTTTGGGTAAATACCCAGTAGTACGATTACTGGATCATATGGTAGTTCTATTTTTAATTTTTTGACGAACCTCCATATTGTTTTCCACAGTGGCTGGACCAGTTTGCATTCCCACCAACAGTGCACAAGGATTCCTTTTTCTCCACATCCTTACCAACACTTGTTGTTTCTTGTGTTTTTGATTTTAGCCATTCTGACAGGTGTGAAGTGATATCTCATTGTGGTTTTGATCTGCATTTCCTGATGAGTGATGTTGAGCATTTTCTCATGTGTCTGTTGGCCATCTGGATATCTTCTTTGGAGAAATGCCTATTCATGTCTTCTGCCCATTTTTAAATTGGATTATTTGGGGGGTTTTTGATGTTGAGTTTTATAAGTTCTTTAAATATTTTGGGGGCACCTGGGTGGCTTAGTCGGTTAAGCGTCCGACTTTCACTTAGGTCATGATCTCGCGGTTCGTGGGTTCGAGCCCCGCGTCGGGCTCTGTGCTGACTGCCAGCTCAGAGCCTGGAGCCTGTTTCAGTCTGTGACTCCCTCTCTCTCTGACCCTCCCCTGCTCACGCTGTCTCTCTCTCTCTCCTAGAAATAAATAAAACATTAAAAAAAAAATAAAATCTCTTAAAAAAATATTTTGGATACTAAAATTATTTTTAATGTTTATTATTTATTTTTTGAGAGTGAGAGAGCAGGGAGGGGAGGGGCAGAGAGAGACAGAAGGAGACAGAATCCGAAGCCGGCTCCAGGCTCCAAGCTGTCAGCACAGAGCCTGACATGGGGCTCGAAGTCACAAACTGTGAGATCTTGACCTGAGCCAAAGTCAGACACTTAACCGACTGATCCATCCAGGCACCCCTAGATACTAACTCTTAATCAGATATAGCATTTGCAAATACCTTCTCCCATTTAATAGGTTGTCTTTTAGTTTTGTTGACTGCTTCCTCTGCTGTGCAGAAGCATAGTCCCAATAGTTCAATATTGCCTTTGCTTCCCTTGCCTCGGGAGATATATCTAGAAAAATGTTGCTACAGCTGATATCAGAAAAATTACTGCCTGTGCCCCCTCCTAGGATTTTTGTGCTTTGAGATATCATACTTAGGTCCTTAATCCATTTTGAGTTTATGTTTGTATAAGGTATAATAAAGTGGTTCAGTTTCATTCTTTTGCATTTTGCTGTCCACCACCCTTTGTTGAAGAGACTGTCTTTTTCCAATGGCCTAATCTTGCCATCTCTGTTGAAGATTAGTTGACCATATAATTGTTTCTTTCTGGGCTCTCTATTCTGTTCTGTTGATCTGTGTGTCTCATTTTGTGCCAGTACCATACTGTTTGGATCACTACAGCTTTGTAGTATAACCTGAAATCTGGAATTGGGATACCTCCCTTCTGGTTTTTCCTTTTCAAGGTTGTTTGGGCTCTTTGGGGTTTGCTGTAGTTTCATACAGATTTTGGAATTGTTTGTTCTGGTTCTGTGAAAAATGCTGCTGGCATTTTGATAGCGATGGGCATTCTTTATTCTTTCCTAGTACTCTTTCCACAAATGCTGTAGGCGTTCAGCGTGAGGAGGGACATAGGCCAAGTCCGTCTGCAGACTAACTCTCTGCCTGACCTATAGCAGTTCCTTGTATGAGCGGGAGCCATGTTCCCACCTGCAAGTGTGTTGGCTCATTCTTTCTAGTTCTTCATGTTCAGGAGGTGGCTAGTTTTGCTTCGGCACCATCTAGGACCATTTAAAACCAATTAGTCTTCCCAATTAATTCACCATTTCCAGTGTTGATCTTTTTTTCCCCCCAGCAAGTCTGTGTTTTACTTTTTTGAAAGCAGGGTTCTGATTTCCATTTACTCTTGAGTCTCTGTGCCTCGGCTCATACGAGAACGAAGGCGATTCTGGAAGAAATGAGGAGATTGAGAAGGCGACCCTTTGGTGAAGAGGAAGACGTATGGAGTTTGGAGCTGGGTTTGGGAACAGATACTTCCGGCGACACTGAGAAATGCGAACGTGACCTGCTTAGTCCAGAGTCATACAGACGCATCGTTTTGGCTGCGGGGTGTTCTCACATTTCAGCCTGGTGGCTCTGTGATGAGAACGTACTTTCTGTTCAGCCAAGCCCTTTTGGGGCCTGCCAGGACAGGTGGCCTCACAACAACTTGGTTTTCCTGGGTGGGGTGATTTCCTTGTGTTTCATTCAGAAGACGTCAACTTTGATTTTAGTGATTGAGGCTCATCTTGGCAACTTTTACAGTCGAGCGTTGCCAGCACACTTTAAAGAGGCCATCATGTGTAACGTCCCGAGTTCTATTTGCAGATTTCCCTGAATCTGAAAATTTTCATTTCTGGCACCGTGTCCTGGTCAGGGAGAAACTCCACCGCATGCGATTTCAACAGCCACATGGACCACCTTCTGCCGGGTGAGTCACTGGCTCAGATGAGGGGCCGGCCCGGGACGAGTGTGAGAACAGGGGGAGACGCGGCCTCTGGGCTGGGCTGAGATCCTCTCATCAGGTTTGGGAGCTCAGTTCAGGAATGTGCCCACAAGGTTCGGGTTTGTCATGGGAGTGAGGAGGGAAAGGGTGAGGGATACACCCAGAACACACCGTCGCCGGCACCTCGTGCAAGGGGGGCTGAGCAGGCCGCGGCTCGTCCAGGTTCTCAGTCAAGTCCAGCGGGAGCCCCGGGAAACAGGCTCTGGCGGGGTCCCAGCAGCGCGTGGTGGTGCTACCCCCTCCACAAAACCACACCGTAAACTGAAGCGATCTCCCTCCGTAACACTTTTTTCCTAAAGTGAGGCCGACCAAGAGGAGGAGATGGTGTTGGAGCCACGGGAATGGCCGGGGTGTGGCCCAGCATGCACTGGTGTGGCCCGTGGGGACACAGGCCACGCAGCGCCCTTTGGTTTTGAAGAGCCACGCCCTCCTCGCCTGGGTTCCTTTCTCTTCTGCTCTGAGCACTTTTACTCTCCATGTGCTGGATGTGCGTGTGTCTGTGTCCGTGACTAGGAGCCTCCATGTTCGTTGTTGCATATTGGCCAGTTCTGCAGGGTCTGTCGCCACCGACTCAACGTGTGGTTAAACCGCACCCATCTCCTCTCTCCCGCCAGCTGGCCTCCCTGAGCGGCTTCCTTCTGCCTGTCACAGACGCTCCCGCTGCCATGCGCTCAGCCACAGGCTCCAGCGGCCATGCTGTTCATTCACGAGCTCATTCAGTGGTCAGATATCCAAACACGGGTTGCAGTTTCCTGTGTTTTCTTTTTCAATTTTTATTAGCTTTTATCACCAGCCTAAGTTAGCTTATTTATTGATTTATTTGTTTTGTTTTGTTTCCCCCTCCTCCCCCTTTGGGGTCACTCACTGCCCTATTCACAGGGCCCATAGGGTCTAGCATGAAGTCAGCACTCAATCACGTGGTTGGAAGTGAACGAACAGATCTATGGAAGGTGTTTAGGATGTTGTAGGCAAGATCAGTTCCAACTAATTATGTATTTGGTCTCCTCTGCCATCGCTTCACTCTATGCATCGTGTGCTCTAGAACACAGTTTTCTCGAGTGCCTCCATGAGCCAGGCACTGGTCAGGGCGCTAGGGATGCGCAGTGAACAAGGTGGGCGTGGTAAAATGCTCTCATCACCCACCCCCCAAAGCCAAGCCACTGAGCTCCGCTCCAGGGCCCTCTCCCTCCCTCAGAGCCCATGAGCCCTGCTGTAAGGAACTCCTGATGGGTGGTGGCGAGGGAGCGGGGCCGGCTGAAGGTTGGGAGTCTGGTGCCATGGCCTCAGTGAGAGGCGCAGTGAGAGGTGAGAGACAGGCCAGAGGGAGACAGGGGAAGGTGGGAGGAGCTCCAGCTAAGGGATCCCGAGGGGAAAACATGCCTGGGGAGGGCGGCGGGGAGGATCTGGAGGCCTTGTCTGCGGTGGACCTGGAGGTGGAGATGTTCTGCCTCTCCTGCAGAGGGTCCACCACTTGCTCAGGTTCGTGGGTTTGAGCCCCGTGAAGGGCTCTGTGCTGACAGCTCAGAGCCTGGAGCCTGCTTCGGATTCTGTGTCTCCCTTTCTCTGCCTCTGTCCCGTTTGCACTCTCAAAAAGAAATAAACATTAAACCATTTTTTTTTTAATATTTTTATTTATTTCTAGGAGAGAGAGAGACAGCGTGAGCAGGGGAGGGTCAGAGAGAGAGGGAGACACAGACTCTGAAATAGGCTCCAGGCTCTGAGCTGGCAGTCAGCACAGAGCCCGACGCGGGGCTCGAACCCACGAACCACGAGATCATGACCTAAGCGAAAGTCGGACGCTTAACCGACTAAGCCACCCAGGCGCCCCACATTAAACAATTTTTAAAAGATAACTACACACTTTGATCATAAGTACATCCTGGTTGGCTGGTGACCTGCCCTGGGTGGGCCTCCCTCCCAGGTTCTGGCTGCCTTTCAGTACAATATTGCCTGTGGCCGTGGGAAAGGGGCCAGAGCCCTGCAGGAAATACTTCCGCTAGCAAGTGGCACTGTGTCCCCTGCTCACAGCCTGCGGGACAGAACTATCCACACAGACCTTTCAACACAAGGAGGCCAGAAAAGGCGACCTGAACCCTTCACATAGCAGAGCTTTCAATGTAGTCAGATGTATTGACTACTTGTTGCCTGTGCCTTTTCATAAGATTTATGTATCATAAAAGTCACCTACTTCATCATGATTATCTAATTCCAGAATATTCCTTTCATCCCCAACAGAAACCCCAGGAGGTTGTTGATAATGCAGGAAGGCTATGTATAAGGGGGGGTGGGTGTGGGCAGGAGGAGAGGGAGTGGGGATACAGGCAATCTCTGTACCTTCCACGCATTTAAAAAATGTTTTACAGGGGCCCTTGGCTGGCTCATTCGGTAGAGCACGTAACTTTTCATCTTGGGATCCCGGGTTCGTGCCCCATGTTGGGTGTAAAGATCACTTAACAATAAAAGCTTTAAGGGGTGCTGGGTGGCTCAGTCAGTTGTCTGACTTCCGCTCAGGTTGTGATCTTGGGGCTCCTGGGTTTGAGCTTCCTGCTATTGGGCGTGGAAGCCACTTCAGATCCTCTGTCCCTTGACCCGAACCCTCTCCTACTCGCACCCTCTCAAAAAGAAATGAAACCTTAAGACGAAACAAGACAAAAAATAACCTTTTTAAAAAGTGTCTTTAAAAAAACTTCATAGCAACCACTGCCAATCGCCCCCAACCTCCCAGCATGCAGCTAGAAATCTGCTGTCTCCAATTTATTTGCCCACTTTGGCTATTTCATGCAGGTGGACTCATGTCTAGTTGGCTTCTCCATCTTCAAGGCTCATGCAGGTAACATGTATCCGCACTTCATCCTCTTCTGTGGCTGAATAATATCCCCCTGTGAGAATGTACATTTTGTTTGAGGCATGTTTGGCTCGTCCCCACTTTCTGGCTGTTATGAAGGGATAACGGGGCTATGAACACTCACGTGCAAGTCTGCAAGTCTGCATGTGGACAGGGCTTCGGTTCTCTCAGATGTGTACCCGCGAGTGGCATTGCTGGGTCCCACTTAACGTAGAACTGGGAAGTGTTTGTACCGTTTTACAATCCCATCAGCCATGTATGTGGGTCCAGTGACCTCCTATGTAGAACTGGCCGTGAACATTCCAGAAGGGCTGCCCCAGTGGCCAGCTGCCTGCAAACAAGTGTGGTCACCATCAGGAGGTTTGGGTCCCTCCAAGCTCACCTCACTCAGTGGAAGAGACTGAAGGCAGTGGGGCGCTAAAGATGCGGTGATGATTTGTTCTAGTACTTTCCTGTGCTTCCCTCATAAATGGGTCTTGCCGGGGCGCCTGGGTGGCTTAGTCGGTTAAGCGTCCGACTTTCGCTTAGGTCATGATCTCGCAGTTCGTGGGTTCAAGCCCCGCGTCGGGCTCTGTGCTGACTGCCGGCTCAGAGCCTGGAGCCCGTTTCAGTCTGTGACTCCCTCTCTCTCTGACCCTCCCCTGCTCACGCTGTCTCTCTCTCTCTCTCTCTCCTAGAAATAAATAAAACATTAAAAAAAAAAAGAAGAAATGGGTCTTGCCTCGGGGCACCTGGTTGACTCAGTCGGTTAAGTAATCGACTGCAGCTCAGGTCATGATCTCACGGTTCTTGAGTTCGAGCCCCGCGTTGGGCTCTGTGCTAACAGCTCAGAGCCTGTAGCCTGTTTCCAATTCTGTGTCTCCCTCTCTCTCTGACCCTCTCCTGCTCATGCTGTCTCCCTGTCTCTGTCTCAGAAATAAATTTTTTAAAAAATGGGTCCTGCCTCATTTTACCAGCAACTTTTCCTAGATCTTTCAGAGGTCTACCCGACACTACTCTCTTAAGGAGATTCCTTTCCTTAAAAAAAAAAAAAAATTGCATCCATCCAAATTATTACATTTGAGAGTGTCTCCTATTGTGTCCGGCTCGAGGTAAAGGGATAGAAGTGAGGGATTTGGAAAAGGAAATGGAGAAGGGGGGCTGGGACTCAGGATCCGTGACATTCTGTTTCCATCTAGAGTCTTCAGGAAAGCTGCCATTCGGGATGTGTTGAAGATGGGATCACTGGAGCAAAACCCCCACTATTTTACATTTTTAAATGTTTATTTTTGAGACAGAGAGAGCATGGGGGAAGGGCAGAGGCCAGGGTGGAGATAACTGAGGATCTGAAGCGGGCTCTGAGCCGACAGCACAGTGCCTGACGCGGAGCTCAAACTCACAAACCGTTATGTTGTGACCTGAGCTGAAGTTGGGGACTCAGCCAATAGAGCCCCCCGCAAACACCCTTCCAATGCTCGCTGCCAACACGGGGCCACGTGACAGGAAGGGCAGAGATTCCGTATGGCAGGCACTTGAACAAGGGGAACACCCCGCCACAGTCGGACGCCTGTGAACTCTCCTCACAGCAGGAAAGGGGCCCGGGATGGGAGGAATCCTAAGGAACACAGGGGAGCCCTGCTCAACTCCATCCAAAGGGCAAGCCTTGGCTGTTTGCGAAGACACAATCAACAGGTGAGGCAAGTTGGGGAGCGCGTAGTTCCAATGAAAAACGAACTCTCCGAGCGAGCTGTCAACACGCTGAGCCCAAAAGAGGTCTTTATCTGTCTGGCGTCTATGTATGGTCCCCTGTGAGCAACGGGCCACACGGGTGAGCTGCCCACTTCTTCCTCGGGGCCAAGCTTGGCCCCCGAAGCTGGTCCCCACCGTCCCAGACGGAGGCTGTACCCCACCCCCAGGGCAGTGGCATGTGTGCAAAAGGGCAACTGTGGTCACAGGCACATCCACTCAGCCCTAAGAAGGTAGCCCTGGGGCTGCCAGATCCCACCTCCAGGACCCTCAAGTCCAGGTGTGAGAACACCTGGGCTCCCTCCCATTCCCTCTTTAAGAAAGATGCCGGGATCCACCTTTTTTGAAAACCCTGCGTGGACCCAGTCCAGCCTGAGGGCAGCTCCTTCCCCTCCAGAGAGGCGCAATCCCTGCACCCTTCTTCATTCTGGATTCAAGGACCACACAGACACAGATTTCCATGGAAAAACCCTCTTGTTTATTTGATTAAACAAAAATAAAATAAGCTGCATAGGAACAATTTTAAAGTCCAAAGAGACACCAACTTTGTTTTAAGGCTGCAGTAGCTGATACGGCATCTCCTTGCTACCTTCTCCAGCCTTCTCTGTGGACCACAGCGGTACATTCAGAAGCCCTGTTAGCTAACACACAAGCTTTCGCCCGTTTTCCCATTGGTTCTTCCCCCGCTCGTTGCCCGTCATGCCTGCGGCTGCAGGGGAACCTCTTAAGATTCAAAAGTAAAAATTGAGAGGGTGGGAAACCCCACCTCGAACAAAACAAAACAAAAAAAAATCCAACAACCCACTTTAAAGGTTTGGGGGGAAACCTCTGCTTCCCCATTCTTCACTTAATTGGGATCTTCACCACCACTGCCATGCCCGTTCTAGAAAGTGTCAAAAGGCAGCACCCCAGACAGGCTTGCAGGATGGATTCTGGGACCTGGGGAGTGACTCTGGTGGCACGCACCCCTCTCATCAGGTCTGCCTTGGACCAAAAAAAAAAACAAAACTTTTTTTTTTTTAACAAGGTTTATAACATCTGGCCACACGCCCATGTTAATTTCCCCAACTCTCCATTCAACCTTTTTCACCAAACAGAAAGTTCTGTGTCCTACACTTAATTATTTTGCTGACCGGGCATGACAGCTCATGGACAGTATTAAGCAAGATTCATTTAAGAAACAAACTGCCCTCCCACCCACCCAATTACAACTAACATGCTAATTTAAAAACAACATCCCTCACCCACCACCCACCCTCTCACCTGCATTGATTTTAAGGGAAAAGAATGGGGTGGGGGGAGGAAAGAAACCTTACCACCCTAGAAACAAGAACATCCCAGAAACGTGAAAAAAATCTTCCTCTGAAGAAAAACCACTACGCAGACGGCTACGAAACATGAACTACCACAGAGCTGGTTAAAGAAAGTAAACGCTTTGCTACGCGCGCTAACATTCAGTTAGTGTGCCCCGAGACAGAGCCGTAAGGAAAATACTACCTGAGCTTGTAAGTTAATACAATCATTAAAAGGAGGTCTAAGACCGTGTGGAGACACAAAACTTTTAGAACCATTACTGGTTAAGTGATGACAGAGAGCATCCCACCAGGCTGGCTTGTTAACCCGTAAGATCAATTTTAAAAATAGACATCACTGAGGTATTTCTCCACCATGACATGTTTAAGCCCAATTCGCAGTAATTACAGTGATCCTGGGACCCTCTCTTCCAACCAAAGCAAAAAAATCAAACCAGGGTAAGAAGAGAGGCGGAGGGGCAATACAGTATGCCGTGGTAATGTGCTTTTAACTTCATCAAGTATTTAAAAAAAAAACAAAAAAAAAAAAAACAAAGGAAAGAACAACCCGTCAACGTGTTACCTTTGGTAGAGAAACAAAAAAAAAAATGAATGCAAAACAAGAGAGGAACACACACTCGACCCGGTCACTGTTTAGCACAGCAGTGACTGCTGCAATGTCCAGGAAAGGTACGCGTTCGATCAGGGAGGCTAAAGGATTCTTGTTCCCTTCAAATATCTGAGGTTTCCAACAACTAGAGCCTTAGAATTGCTCCTAAAAGGGTAGGTTTGCAGACATTCAAAATACAAATAAAATGTCTTTCTCTTCAAGAGAAAAAGAGACCTAAAGGTCTTTATTTGCAGTTCAGTCCTCAAACAGGTCAGGTGACCCAGTAGTTTCATAACACTGAGCGACAAGGTAATGGTGTGCCTAACTTCTAGTGGGGCGGGAAGGCCAGATTGGGTTAGGTCATGCTTGGGATTTAGGACTACATTTGCCCGAGTACAGGAGTATTTGGTTTCAAGGTTTTTTTCTCAAGGTCAAACATTTCTCCTGGGAGAAACCAGTTCTGGGTTTAGGAGAACCCTCTCTTCCAGAGGTAGCTCCCCACTCCCCCTGCCCCCTCCCCCCCGCAGATTAATACTATGCTTTTAGAGACCCATTAGATGCGAACATGAGGTAGGTGACTTTCATCAAAAGTGAGGTAGAAACTAAAGAAAAGCGAATGGTGTGGGGTTGAAGAGTATTTAGGTCCTGCGCCGCTGGCCAGCAGGAAGCCAGAGAGAGCTTTTGGAGATCGTCACACGGAGTATGAAGTGTTTGACTTTTATACAGCCCCGGACTGTTGGAGAATCAAGGAGAGCAGTGTTTTTAATAAATACCCTAAGTACTTTTTTGGCACCATCAGATTTTTGTTTTTAAACAGAAACACAAGCCTAGATAGAACTTTGGCATAGCTTTCACTATCTACCAGAACACAGCAACTGTAGAAGTCTCCCGAAGAGGAAGACAGCACCCATTCAAACAGTACTCTGCCACTTCGAGCCTGAAAAAGAATTCCCTCCTGAAATCATTAAGCTTTGGCTTAACTAGAACGAAACAGAATGAGCCCAAATCAAGCCATTCTCTTCTAACTCCATCACCAAGTGCCGCACCTCTGGCAACTCTTTTGGCCCAACACACAGTTCAGATTGTTTATGGTGCCCTTTTAGGTGTTTCCCCAGGTAAGTCAGACTTAAAGGGCATCCAGCACTCAAGGAGTCCGGGCACCTGGGTACTGCCCGGGGGGCCACCCGTCAGCCACACCACAGCACAGGCTTCGGCGACAGCATTGCATCTCGCGGCCGAGTTTACAAAAAAATATTTTTCCCTCTTAAAGACTAACACTTTTGAAATGTTAACTCTGTCAACCAAGAGTGGGTTTCAGCCACGGGTTATTTAGTTTCCTTCAGCCACCTCAATACCCAAGCGTACACACCCAAAACCAATCAGCATCTCCGCGCACACACCGACCTTCCACCCCACGTCACCCTGACCCCCCAGACCAGAGATAAACATAGGGATTATTGTCTGAACAGCACACTTACTCAGCAACAGTTTATACTCCTTCCTCCCTCCCAGCACCCATGACCAAATCTTTTCATTGTGTTCAAGACTTCTCTCCTTGAACCCATTCCAACCTACCCTGGCATCACCTCAGAACGGGCAGGAGGTATCCAGTTAAAAACCCTTCTTTTCAATGGCCTCACTCACACTAGAGTTCCAAGCATTGGCTTCTCTCCTCTTTCTTTGATTTGGAGTATCTCACCTCGTACATCAGACACACTCCAAAGTGCTTCGCACAGTCCCAGTGGAGCAGGACTCCATCATGGGCAGCCACAGAGGGTCAGTGTTTTAAAAACAAAAGCTTCCCACGTGTGACCACGTTTCTCAAATGGCAGTGATGCCCAGTTCTGGGTGCAGGAAGATAAGGAGATGGGCCACTGGAGCGGGGGGGCATGAGGCAGCACCCCGCAGCTCCACACTCATTTCGGGGGAGGACCTACTAGCTTTGAGCCTGCAAACTGGCCAGTCTATTAACTGAGACCTGATCATTTCAGTCCTGTGTGGCAACCCTGGCTTTACAACCAAATCCAGAGAAATGCTGACTCCGCAGTTTTGCATCACCGCTATTCACCGAGACACGCTCTCAACTCGGGTCCCGCGAGTCCCCCATCACGTACGGAGGCCCTGGGAAGGGCAGATCGGAGTACAGACGGGAGAATCGGAGGTAGTGGCTACCTGAAGTAACTCATCCCAGGTTCCCGAGAACGTTTCTAAGGATTTCCAAGACCCGTTTCTTCAAATCAAGTTTCATGAGCGTTTAAAGCCAGTTGTCTTTGGTGTTTAAAGGGTGGTTTGTTGGATGGTGGGGATGGGAGGGGGCGGAGGGAGGAAGATCAGCACCAAGTTATTCCAAAATAAACAATAAAAATGTTTTAACTCTACAAACTCTTTACCAAAGAACTTAGAATCTAGGGGCAAATAAAAGGCAACTGAATAGAAACTGGGGAAGGATTCAAGATCAGATGCTTCAATAAAGGCAGCTTTCCAAAACAGGATTTCCTGACGCCTGCCCCCCCCCACCCCCCCTTCCCGGAAACACAGCAGCTGGGAGGCAGCAGACGGATGCTACTTTCCGATTTTGGGATCCTTTATTGCATGCGGCTCTCCTTTACGCAGTGAGTTTTCCCCCATTTTGGTCATTCGGAAATCCTAGCGCTAAAGCAGCAAGGAAGACCCAGGGTCTCCGGAAAGTGGTGTCCAGCAGGGCTGGATAGGAAAGCAACAGATTGGCTTTGCTGCGCTGCCCCTAGAGCCTCCTCTTCCTCCCGGAACAAGGAAAATGAGTCGTTCCATGTGTGTTTGCTCATTCTGTTCATTTAAAAAAACTCTGTCCACGTTGCAAGGGGCATTTCTCTTACCACAGGAACAGACCCTGACCCGGCAGCCCTTCCGCTTCAACAAGGGGCGTCCCCGTAAGCCCCTGTCCTCGGGGGGCGCCTCCTGCCCGAGGTGCACCACTCCGGAATGTGGTTCTTACTCAAGATTTGGGGGGGACGCTGGGTCCCATGCAGGTTCTCACGAGCAGAACATCAGCTACACCTACTTTCCACGTGAGAGACAGATAATGCCCAGCCGCGCAGGGCCCTGTGCCTGCGTCCAGCTTCCAACTACCCAACCCTGTAAAGTGACGGACACCATTCCACAGTCCCGCAAGCGGGAGCCTGGCTCAAACGTTCATTCTTTGGTACCGAGAGAGGGGTTGCACAAAAGGTAGTACATCCTACATCTTGGGGAGGGGGCGATTTGGTTTACAGATCCTTTACATTCAAAGGCCTTTGGGGGAAAGGTTTGCGTTAACCACAGGGTCCCATGGCACGGCACGGCTCGGAGGCAGACGGCTCTGCACAAGTGGCCCAGGCAGAGGACGCCTGATGGGCCCCTCCCATGTGACGTTCAACATTCTATTTCCCTGAACTTCCCAAGCAGGAAAAAAATTGTGCTTTTAAAAGTAAAAGTTCATTCCTTTGCCTACTCTTCTGAGGAAAAGAAACACCTAGCATTAACAGGAACGACATTCAAGCCGGGGTCGGGACTGACCTCCACCCTCCCTCGGAGTTCGGGGATAGCCTGTTTCTTTCCCACGCTCCCTGTGGACCACCTCAGCGCCCGCCTGCACTCAAGTCCATGGGTGGGTGGGTCGGATGCCCTCTTTCTGAGAACGAGGTTGATTTTCTCCTTTCCTTCCACTGAACTTTATAACCAACAGCCAACTACAAATACTTAACTTTTGAGAATACGTATAATCAAAAATCCTAAGCTACATCTATTTTTTAGAAACCAAGGCGTGAAAAAAATGTTTCTTTAGATGGTGGTGCCAGAGCCTCACAAACATGCACCTGTACCCACCATCCCTTAAAAGAAGCACAGATCACATCCCCTAAAATATGAATAGAAGAGTCTGCTTTTCTTGGCTAGCAAGCCACAGCCACATCCACATTTTCTAGGAGTAAGAAAAGATGCTGAATACGCTGAGGTATAAAAGGAGAACACAGAAAAGTTCTCTGTTGCAGCATTTAAAAAAAAAAAAAAAAAAACGAAAATTAAAATGAAAGTTGCCCAAAAAGATCGAGATCACACAACACAATCTAATCCCCAAAAACATAGTATTCTCGAGAACACAGATACTCTATAATTACACATTTTAAATCTTATTTTTCCACATTTTATAGTTTTTTTTTTTTTTTTACTTAGTAGTTTTTTTCATGTTTCCTTGGCTCAATCTATAGAATACACCCCACCACACACATCCAGTACCCACCCCCAGCCAGAGACGCCAGGCTTGTGCAGATCACGCCCCACGGAGGGTGGGGGGGAATCGCGAACTCCGCTGAGTGAGGGTGGGGAGGAGGGCAGAGCGCCTGCTGGAGAAGGAAATGTAAAGATCTATGAGGTAGATAGAAAATATCACGTCACAGGCTCAATCCCTGCAGAAAGGAGAAGTACATTCATCTGTAAAAAAAATAAAGATGAGGTAGGACGTAAGCAACGTTGTACTCTTCTTGTTCTCTTTAAACAAAAGAAAAAAAGAAAATTTCCCTGAGACGGTTTTTTCTTTGAAATTCCAAAGGAGAGAGAAAGAGAGAGAGAGGGAGAGAGAGAGAGACGCACGCACACCCCGCGCACGGGAGCCTGGAGAACGCGATTAGAAGACCAGGATCCGGTTGTTGCCGAAGTCCACCACCACGATCATCCCGTCGGGCGTGACGGCGATGCCCGAGGGCCGGTCCATCTGCCCGAAGCCGCTGCCCTGGGCGCCGAACTTGCACAGGAAGCTGCCGTTGGACTCGAACATCTGCACGCGGTGGTTCCTGGAGTCGGCCACGATGATGCGCCCCTCCTGGTCCACAGCCACGCCCTGGGGCCGCAGGAACTGCCCGTTGCCCGTGCCCTCGGAGCCTAGGAAGCGCGCCGACTGGCAGTCGGGGTGGATGACCAGGAGCCGGTGGTTGTTGAAGTCGGTCACCACCAGGTGGCCCTCGTGGTTAAAGGCCACACCCCGGGGGGAGTCAAAGTGCTTCCAGAGAGCCCCCTCGAAGCCGTACTTATTCAGGAAGACGCCGTCGGGCCCAAACAGCTGGACGCGGTGGTTGCGGGTGTCCGAGACCAGGATCTTGCCCTCTGGGTTCACCGCCACGTCCCAAGGGTAGTTGAACTGCCCGTTTTTGGTTCCCTTCTCGCCGAACTTGAGCAGGAACTGGCCCTCGAACGTGAAGACCTGGATGCGATGATTGTCCTTGTCGGCCACCACAATCCTGCGGGAGGCGTCGCAGGCCACGCCGGCTGGCCGGTCGAACTGCCCGGGCCGGGAGCCCAGGGTGCCGAACTTGTGGTGGAAGGCGCCGCACGGCTTGAACACCTGGATGCGGTTGTTGCTGCGGTCGGCCACGACGATGTAGCCCTCCTTGTCCACGCTCACGCCCCACGGGCGGCACAGCTTGCCATCTCTGTCGCCCTCGCTGCCGAAGCTCAGGCCCGGGAGCCCGATGCCCACATAGCTGCGGCCCGACTTGACCACCACCTTGAAGGGGCTGTTCTCGATGTGCTGGTTGCACATGGTGACCGACACCAGGTGCTCGCCCTCCAGCTGCGGCCGGTAGCTCACCACGTATGTCCCGTTCTGCTGGTCGCTCACCTCGGCGCCGAAGAGGTTGCCGTCGGGGCCCAGGACCACCGCCGACATCAGGTCGCCTCCGGAGAGGCGAGGCTCGCCGTCGTGGTCGTAGCCGATGACGGTGAAGGAGGCCACCTTGCCCTGCAGGGCCCGCTTGAGGCCGTCGCCGGTGGCCTTGGTGAGCGGCGCGAAGGCCCCGCTGCTGACGAAGCCGAAGGACTTGATGGCGAGGTACAGGGCCTGGTCCGGGGGCGTGAAGGTGACGCGGTCGTCCTCCTGGGGCTGCAGGAGGCCGCGCACGCTCTTCAGCTCCTGCACCTGCGCCAGCATGCGGTCGCGGGCCAGAAGCACGTCCAGCGCCCGCCCTTCCTCCAGCACCTGCTGCACCGCACTGACTGTGCTCTCCAGCTTGTTGAGGCTCTGCCGCAGCTTCTCCACCTGCAGGTACAGGGACTTGGCCTTCACCTGGCGGATCTTCTCCACCTGCGGGGACAGAGGGCGGCGGCTTTGAAGCAGGCCAGGCAGCGCCACGCCGCCCGGCGCGGACCCCGCGGACCCACGCCGCGCAGTCTGCGTGAACCACTGGCCCGTCTGTGCTCCTCAGAAGCGGCTAAATTGCCAGGACAGAGGGAGGCCGAGGGAATGTTCCAGAGTACGAGGGCTTCACAGCGCAGGACCCCGGGCGGCCGCGGGGTCACCACTACTAAAACTGCGCTGGGGGAACCTGGGGGCTCCGTCCGTTAAACATGCGACTCTTGATTTCGGCTCAGGTTAGGCATGGAGCCTGCCTCCCTCCTTGTTTCTCTCCCTCCCTCCGCCCCTTCCCGCTCATGTGCTCTCTCAAACAAAAACAAGAGGCGGCTGGGTGGCTCAGTCTGTGAAACATCTCACTTCGGCTCAGGTCGTGAACTCACGGTTCGTGGGTTTGAGCCCCGCGTCGGGTTCTGTGCTGACAGCTCAGAGCCTGGAGCCTGCTTTGGATTCTGTGTCTCCCTCTCTCTCTGACCCTCCCCCACTTGTGCTCTCTCTCAAAAATAAATAAAAAAATTTTAAGAAAAGTTAAACAAAAACACCCCACAAAACAGCACTGGTGAACAAGGGATTAGACAACGGCATGGTTTAGAGACTGAACACCAGGATTCTGAGGAACTGGGATGATGTAAGAGAAAGCCCTTGCTCAGAGGAAACACACACACAGAAGTGTTTAGGGGCAAAGCGGCATCCTGTCTACAACATGCCAACTCACTCTCGCTCCAATCACTGACGGATACACACAGAGACAATGGCGAAAAGTGGGTCAAAATGTAAAATAATCAGTAAATCTGGGTAACGGATACATGGAGTCCTTTTATTATTCCCGTTAACTTAGAAATCAAAAAAGATAAAAGCTACATGACAAATGCTTAGGAAGCACCTGCTTTGTGCTGGGCACCAGGAGTGTGTGATGGCCAGGAGAGGGTATGGTCCTTGCCCTCAGCAGCAGGACTTCCCAGGGGACCTGAGGCCAAGAGCCTGCAATCGCTTCAAAGATTTCTCCCTCTCTACCGCCCCGGCCCCCGCCCCCAAGAGGAGGAGAGTCTGTATGTGGAGAGAACCTGATTGAAGATTACAACCTGTGCGCGTGCACGCACACGCACACACACACCCCACCTGCCTGCCACACATCCCATCTGGGGATGTTTTCGGTCTTCAGAGCGCCTGAAGGCCCCTCGCCCCAAATTTGGAGATAATAGTTAAGTCTCTGGAAACCACTGGCCTGTATTATTTCCAAAGGAGCCCTTTAAGTTTAAATTGCTGTAATCTACGAACCTGAAATCTGACCTGCAAAACAGAATCCCGCTTCAGAGGCTCTCAGAGCCGCTAATTGGGAATGTGGGGTTCTGCCTGACCAATGAACGAAAGCTACTTCTCCATTGGGGGAGGGGGGCCATCAAATCAGTAAAAGTCCACCAATTTAAGGTGATTTCCCCTGTGAAGCAAATAAAGGAGTCACCTAGCTGATTCGTGCCATTCAGCAGAGCGAATCATGACTTCTGAGAGCTCTACTGATGAGAATACCACAGAAAGTCGATTTTAGAACAAGGGTCCACTGGTGGGGAGGCCGGGATTTCAGTCAGCTCTTCCCTTGGTGGGGGCAAGGATGCGATTTTTGACCCCTTCTTGATTTTCCAGCTGCCCACTCTGGAAGCAGGACATGTGTGGGGACGGATCAAAGAGAAGCTTCGTCCTTTCGTTCTGCACTGGGCCAAACCTCTGGGCTCTGGTTTGGATCCCTCAACAAGGTGGCTGTAGCTAATCCCCCAAGGCAGACAAATCCCTTGGAAATCTGAAAGCCACAAGGGAGGAGAAAGGCATCTAGACGTACAGAACTGGGTCACCTGGCCCTCCAGTACCTTCAGGAGTGCGTGATGCAAGAAAGTGAGACGTTGGATAACAAAGAGGTACCAGGGCAGAGACAGGCAGCAAAGTGGGNGGGGGGGGGGGGGGGGGGGGGGGGGGGGGGGGGGGGCAGAAAAGTCTGTAATCGGTGAGGGAGAGTGGAGGGGGGGTCCCACAAGGCTGGGGGGGGCATACCAACAAAAAGGAAAGACAAATGGGACAGAGACGGACTCTTCTTCCAACTCTGCTTCTCTAAGACGAAAAGCCTGCTTCCCAAGCCCCCTGAAGGAGCCCTGCCTTTAGGGAGAGGCCAGGAGTCCGCCTCACAGCAGGGAGGGCACCTAAGGTGAAATCTGCAGAAACTCCTTCTCACAAAGGCCTTTTCATCAGCAAATCCCGAAGAGCAAGTCTGTAGCAGGGCTCCCCAGACAGCTCTCGGGTTGCAGGGAGTGGGCCCCTTTCAGTTATAATTAACATCCGTGGGTGGCATGCGCCTGGCAGACCATGGGTGCATAAGAGTCTGAAAACCACGCCAGGCCCACAAAGGTGCCTCTGTAAAAAAATCGGAAGACTTTTTCTACCTGAGGATTCTTCTACTCTCATGCAAAGGCCACTGCGTCATATCCCCGGAGAGGTCAGCAGAGCCAGAAAGCAATTCGTTTTGAGCCAACTAAATGGAAAATGCAATGCAAAATATGGTGTCTGCCTCACGTAGAATGTGGGCTTCCTTCCAGTTCTGGGTACCTGACTATTTTGGAGAAGGCTTCCAGTGGCTTCTGTGCTCAGGTGGCCCCACATGCTGCAGGGACCCCCGCATCTTCCTCCCAACACCCTTCCTTGTACGCCTCTGCGTCTTCTAGACTCAGGGCTGGGATCTGGGCCCGAACAGCTGAATCCTCCTGGCTTGGCGGCAGGCCCCTGAAAACCCGCCGCCAGCCGCGGAGGCCCAGGTCAGGGCGCACACGCTCCCGTTACCTTCCACAGCAGCTCACACTCCCGCTCCTCCAGGGCCTTCTTGTGCCTCGCGGTCACGGCTTTGACCTCTGACTGCACCACCTTTGCCTTCATCTCCACCTGTTCTGCCACCGTCTGTGCCTGCTCGATGCTCAGCTGGAAAACCAAGAACAAGCTCACGGTATTAGGAGCAGACGAGAGTCTGCTCGTTCCGGCCCGGCCCCCGGCCCACTCGATCCACTTCCCTGGGAAGAAAGCAGGCAAGCCAGGGGCCGGCAGCCGTCTGACACTAACTGAAGGAGGTGCCAGCAAGCGCCAGCCTTCTTTCTGAGGGAAATGGCACCTGTAGAGCGGGCGTCAGGACTATTGAGAGAGGCTCTGACACAGCCGAACACGGGGAAGGAGCATCAGACCTGAAGCGTGCCGCTCCGGGCACACGAGCCATTTCTCACACCTCCACAGACCTTCTGGCCTTACTGCCCCTGCCTGGGGGACCCCACAGGCTGGCACGGCCCTCAGGCGAGGGGTGGGACGGCTGCCACCAGCCCCAGCCAAGTGATCCTACCATCGGCTTTGCCAAGGAAACCGCGTGTGCCCTGTGGCCGGGTCAGCGTGCCAGACTGTCCCCGCGCCACCGCGTGCCCCACCCCGTACCAGCAGCCCCAGTAAGGCACCGGGTTTCATCAGACGTATTACTGTTCATGAAAAATTCATCAAGACAGAAGGCCCAGCATTCATATTAATATTACATGATGCATCTTAAAAAGCCACAAGGATTTCTTGGAGATACTGAGGTATGAAATCTGGGATTCCAAACCGCTGGGGGTGCTCAACAGGTCTTAGGGTGGGACTCCCAAATCAGGAGGGGCCCAGAGGAGCACCAAGGGTTTGGAGCCCGGTCTGGGCTCAGCAGTCGCTCCCGGGGGACCCCCCCCCACGAGCGCACCCTAGACTAAAGGTCTCCAGCACGGGGCGCACATGGCTGAGGCCGGCTGGCCTGATCATCCTGAGTCAGGGATCGCAGCTTCGAACTCTAGCTCCACATGTCACTAGTGGCAAGGCCTCGGACAAGTGCCCGGCCTTCTGTGGGGGGGTGGGGGGGGGCATAGAGACAAAGAGGCAGGCTCTTCCAAGGAACAGTTCTCAGCAGCGCAGAACAGCGTGCTCGTCAACAGCGCTCAGCTGACCAACACGAGCAGCAGAGCCTCAGCATCCTCTCCCTTCACCCCCGCGCCTCCCGCCACACAGGTACAGCCGCACACCTAGGCCTGCTCGCACTTCCTGCCCAGTTTTGTTCTTCAATTGCAGTAAAACCTGTAGACCATAAAATGCACCACTAGGGGCACTTAGCACCTTCCATGTTGTGTACGCATCACAATCCTCTAGCCCGAACACTTCCCAGCACCAAAAGGAAACTTCCAGGCCCCCGAGGCCGACTTTCTCCAGCTCCTTTCCCTCTCCCCCAAGGCACATAATCTGCTGTCTCCACCCCGCTGTCCCTTCTGGGTATGTCACATAAATGGAACCCAACAATAACGAGCAGCCCTCTCTGCAGGAGTATGCTTCCCTTTAAATAGTCATGACTCAGTCACTTACAACAGGGAATGAATGGTCCCCCTTAATCGCGAGTCTAGGTGACACGCCAATGGCATGAAAGTCACACTCGCATTGCAACTGGCTCCAAACCACCCTTGGGCTGACGTGGCTGATTCTCATGGCCTCCTCTGCCCCAATCCCCGAGAGGCCTAACGACGCACTGAGCTGGTCCAAGGTGGCACTCGGGCAGATCTGGAATGCTCATACACTATCCATGGCCTGGAATGCAGTCTCTTCCAAATTTGCCCTAAATTTTTAAGCCCAGCTCAGATGCCAGCTCCTTCCTGAAACTGGCAGTGAATGACCCCTTCCCATAATGTTTCTGTTCCATCCTTACTAAGTGTCATTACGTATCGAACTAAATGGGGGTGCTAGTTACATAGGCCACAAAACTAGCCACTTGGTGGTAGCAGAACAGTCTATACATTTTACCCTCGCTAATGTCTACGGCCATAGACATTATTTAACAAAGCACTAGGTAAGTATATTGGGCTAAATACTGTCTCCCCCAGGGTCACCTGGGCGCCTCGTTGCTTAAGCATCTAACTTTGGCTCAGGTCATGATCTCACGGTTTGCGAGTCTGAGCCTGGCATCAGGCTCTCTACGGTCAGTGAGGAGCCCACCTCGGATCCTCTGTCCCAGCCCCTCTACCTCACCCCCACTTGTATGCTCGCTCTCTCAAAATAAATAAATAAAAAATACACGGTCTCCCTCAAATTCAGGCTGACAAGTTAAGATGCAGGCATGCTGGACTAGAGAGAGTCCCAAATCCAAGGACTGATCATGACACAAGGCCGTGAAGACACAGACATGCAGAGGGAAGACCGCACGATGACAGGGACAGGAACTAGGAGTGATGTGGGTACAAACCAAGGAAAACCAAGCACTGCTGGCGACTACTAGGAGCTTGGAGAAGGCCAGGAGCGATACTTCTGTAAAGCCTTCGGAGCACACCGTGCTGACATCTTGATTTTGGACTCCTGGGCCCTAGAATCATTCGAGAATAAATTCCTACCATTTTAAGTCACCAGTTTATGGTTAACTTGTTATAGCCACCCTAGGAAACAGTAACCAACAAACTAAAGCAGACGGAAATATCCAATTTACCAAAAGATCAAAAATTAGACTGATCAACCACTGAACGCACACACACACAGATAGATAATCATAATGAATGTGGTCGATTTCAAATGTCCAGGCGGTTGGAATGGATCAGAAAATGGGAAACCTGACCAGACACTTAAACAGAGATGATTGAATGTAGAGAATGTGGTTAAACCGGAAGTGGAGAGCTGTCAGGACAAAGGGCATCTGGAGGAGGAGAGCAGGCAGTAGCCACAGGAAGCAGCTGCCATGCCTGAGCCGGGAGAGCACGGAGAAGAGACAGGTCCCCAGCAGGGACCAGCTCGTTCTGAGGGTGGCAAAAGCTGGCAGCTGGACCTAACCTCTGCTGCCAGGGTGAAAAAAGGCTGCTGCTAAGGATAGGAAGTCAAATGGAAGAAGGAAGTCCCTTTTCCCGACTTCCGGACATGTGGTTTGAAGCCCCGCAGTGCAGCACCACATGGCTCCAGTGTGAAGGGGTCACAGTGACAGTGGAGAGGAGACCTGAGTAAGACACGCACCCTGTTTTCAGATGCGCTGGTGTTAATTATCATTAGCTGGTGTCCGAGTCAATAAGTGACCGGGGCCACCAAGCCTCTGCCCATAGACTTCCTAGCTTCCTCAATGGAGAGCAGAGGTGGCAAACTGCTATTTATACCAATGTCCTATTTATATCCTGATTGATTCTCCATAAAAACCATAAGAAATGGAAGTAACAGGCGTACATTCCTGCAGGGCAAGAACTTTCTGCAGGAGAAAGCAGCAGCCACCCTCTCTGGGTAGGAGTGTCTGTCCCCTTACCCCTCTGTGTCTCCCAGCCAGGCTGGCCCCTGCCACACCTCTAGCAGGCCCTTGGGTCTGGAATTCCCGTTCTAGGACGAGAACGGCTTCTTCCAGTTTTCAGTCCGGCAGAAGGGGTACAAAGCTCTTACTGTAGTTTGAGGGATTTCCCAGATGTGCAAGGAGAGGATCCCTCCTAGGGTCGAGAAGCATAAAAGCCCTACATGCGGAGACAAAGTGGAGCGTTCTTTTCCAAATCACATAAAGTCCAGTCAAGCACTGCATTCCAAGATGTGCTGGCCAGGACCTGCTAAACTAGTTCCCATTATCTAAACAGGGCATTTGAAGGAAACAAGAGGCAGGTTGGGTGGGGGAAAAAGACCGGGTAAAAGGTCTGGGTAAATTTCAAAAACAGAAACATCTGGTTTACAATAAAGGAGGGAAAATGAAAATTACCCAAGCATGGAGCTTGAGAAGAAAGATGTTATCATTTTTAAATTCATTTTTAAAATAAAGAGAACTAGCATGTATGCAAGCAGGGGAGGGGCAGAGAGGGGAAGGGCAGAGAAGAGGGGAAGATGGAGGATCTGAAGTAGGCTCTGGGCTGACAGCGGAGAGCCTGATGGGGGGTGGGGGGGAGGGGAACTGGACCTCAAACTCCCCAATCGTGAGATCATGACCTGAGCCGGAGTTGGATGGACACTCAAATGACTGAGCCACCCAGGCGGCCCTACTGCTATCTCTTAAACATTTATTTCGAGAGAGAATGAACGGGTGCTCATAACCATGTTATGAGTAGGGCAGGGGCAAAGAGAGGGAGACAGATCATCGCAACCAGGCTCCATCTCATGGGACCTGAGCTGAAATCATCAAGAGTCAGATGCTTAACTGACGGAGACACCTAGGTTCCCCCAAAATGCTTTTTTTTTTTTTTAATTTTTTAATGTTTTATTTATTTATGAGAGAGAGACAGCATGAACAGGGGAAAGTCAGAGAGAGGGGGAGATACAGACTCTGAAACAGGCTCCAGGCTCTAAGCTAGCTGACAGCTCAGAGCCTGACGCAGGGCTCGAACACACGAACCGTGAGATCATTACATGAGCTGAAGTAGATGCTTAACCGACTGAGCCACCCAGGTGCCCCAAAATGCTATCTTTTAGATGCTAACAGATCCAAGCAAACATCTGAAAGCGGAGGGTCTCCATCTGGGCAGGCAAATCAATGTGTGCCGCTTGGGTGCTGGTCACTTCGTACAGAGGAGGTGGAGGCCAGCTGGGTTCACAGGGAAGATGTCTGTTAGGGGAAACTGGGGTGGCCAGATGACTGGTATTTATTTAAAGTACCCTGACAGAATAACAGGTTTTGCAAATGTCACCCGCAAACTCACAGACCACAAAACTGGACATATAGGAGATACTGTAGTTCACTCTAAAATGTAATTTTATCACATGTAATACTTTGAAACTAAGACTCGTCTTAAAACTGTCAATGGGGCTTTCCCTTTGTGAGGTGCATCTAAAATAAACGTGCATATTACAGTCAATGGCGTCGTGGGTGTGATCAATAGGTTAACTGAAAAATCAGGTTTCTCTTTGCAAGAAGAGCAACTTGTGTTTTGATGCTGGTTATGGACATCTCTGCCACCCCAGGGGGAATCAGGCACCTTATGAAATCCTCTAATTACGCAAGTGACCAAAATGTTAGACTTCTGGAAGAGTCAAAGGTAAAGTAACAGGTTTTTAAAATGCAGTAAAAACTGAGTGATGGGGGGCACCTGGGTGGCTCAGTCGGTTAAGCGACCAACTTCGGCTCAGGTCATGATCTCACGGTTTGTGGGTTTGAGCCCTGCATCTGGCTCTGTGCTGACAGCTCAGAGCCTGGAGCCTGCTTCCGTTCTGTGTTCCCCCCTCTCTGACGCTCCCCTACTCCTATTCTGTCTCTGTCTCAAAAATAAACTACTAAAAAAATTTTTTTTAAAAAATTGAGTGATCGCCTTAACACATTGACGAGGTACACTACAGGCATCTTTCATGCACCTCTGTTGTAGGTGACTCTAGACTCTCAGAGTAAGTTCTCTTTACAGGATTAAATAGAATTAATTGAAGGATTTTCACCTGGGTGTTTCTTCTAGCACTAAGTCTCTCTAGCTAAATACAAACAACTAGTGAGTCTCTCAGAGTTGTAACTTAGAACTGTGGTTCATGGTCAACTGTACATCCAACACTTGTAACTCGACAATGGATAAATGTCCCTGGCTGAAGAAAGGGAATGGAGCTCCTAAAAGTCTTTTATATACAAAAGCTGGTGAAAGGAAATGAAAGCACTCAAGTCCCAAGTTGTACTGAGTTCAGATATATTGTATAAGGTCTCCGACACTCATGTAAAGGTGGTGTAAAGTGGGTAAGAACTTAAATCTGCCCGCAGATTCGGTCTGGCTAGTATCCTTGACTCGTGGGATGTGTTTGTGCTCATTCATTTGGCCCAAAGGACGTTTCCGACCACAGTGCCTCCAGGTACAGTGCCCAAGGAGGAATGAAGGACACTGGGTCCATCAAGGGCTCTTCCCTGCAATTTTACAAATGGCGGCTCCAACCTCTCCCGACCAGGGAGAAGAGAGGAAACAGGAGACCACATCCCTGAGGACGGCTTGCTGGAACAGTGCAAGACTGAAGGCATCTCCATGTATGCCCTCCGCGTTCAACAGCAAGAATGAGGTCGCCACGGAGAGCGGCAGAGCTAAGAGACAAAGTGCTGGCACCAAGGTCTGGGTCCCTGGACACTGAAGCCTGATCCATCCATATTCCACCCGGTGCCCTGAGACTATTCATCTCCCTTCATTCAACTGCAGCCACGGATGCTCCCCAAGAAGACAGCCTGGGGAAAATGCTAATGAGGCCACGGCCGTTGTCCAGCCACGCCTCTCACATTTGTGTACACTGTGTGCACGCGCACAAGAAGGGAAGGGAGGGATGAGAACAGCTGCCTCCCAAATGAGAGGTGACAGTCTGGGGTTCAAACTACAATTTCCCTACTCATTGCTGATATGACTTCCGGGGGGGTGGGGTGCTTGATCTCTTTCAAGCAAAATTTTCTCTCTGCCAAATGGAAAGGACGACACCCAACACCTCACGTACTAGAGAAAGTGCCCGTTTCAGTGCCTGGAACAGGGTAGTGCTCAGGACACAGGGACTGTTCAGTCTTACTGATGAAAAGACAAGGCTTATGGTTGAAGAGATCTGGGATCTTAAGCATAACGACTAAATTTTGTTCCTCCATTTCCGGATTTGTCACAGAAAAAATTGTTTGACCTCTTTCCTGCATAAGTTTCTATAAATTCATATAAAGTAGTAGCCACCTCAGCATTCCTTGCAGTAGACTTTCCATTGCAGCATATAGGAACGTTTCAGGGCACGTGGTCTACTCAAGTGATCAAACAAAACGGAAGTCAGGGAACCAAAGTATTCCAGAAAGTCTGGGTTAACTCAACATTTTCACTTATGTAATTTAAAAAAGTCAGGCTTAGTCGTCAAGCTCAGTCCTCCTAATTTTTGTGCTAAATGGTGCAGGATCTATCACACTTGTGTTTAACATCAAGAGTATTTACTTTTTTAACCAGGTAGGAAACTCTAAGTCCAATAAAGGAAATCAGGAAAAGGGAGGGCAGAGATAGCCGGGCTGTAACACCCATCCCCTATCACTACAACTCACTGAATGCCAGTCTCGGATGAAAAGTAACAGAAGCTCTAGTGAATCTGAATAAAAACGCCCCTGCAAATGGCTGAAATTAACAACACAGGAAATAACAGCAGATGTTGGGGAAGATTCAGAGAAAGGGGAACCCTCTTGCACGGTTGGTGGGAATGCAAAGTGGTACAGCCGCTCTGGAAAACAGTATGGAGGCTCCTCAAAAAATTAAAAACAGAACTACCCTGTGATCCAGCAATTGCACTACTAGGTTATTTACCCAAAGGATACAAAAATACTGATTCGCAGGGATACGTGCACCCTGATGTTATATGTAGCAGCATTATCAATGATAGGCAAACTATGAAAAGAGCCCAAATGTCTATCAAGCAACGAATAAATAAAGAAGATGTGGTGTATATGTACACAGCGGAATAGTACTCAGCCATAAAGAATGAAATCTTGCCATGGATGGAGCTAGAATGTATCAGGCTAAGTGAAATACATCAGAGAAAGACAAATACCATATGATTTCACTCGTGTGTGGAATTTAAGGAAGAACAGATGAACATGTGGGGGAAAAGAGAAGCAAATCATAAAACAGACTCTGAATTATAGAGAACAAACAGAGTTGCTGGGGAGAAGGTGGGGGGATTGGATTAAATAGATGATGGATATTAAGGAGGGCACTTGTGATGAGCACTGAATGCTGTAGGTGAAGTGATGAATCACTACATCTAAAACTGAAGCTGATATTACACTGTATGTTAACTACCTGGAATTTAAATAAAAACTTGGAAGGAGAAACTCCCCTACAAATGAAGCGGTCCTGAGACTGATTCTGACCACTTGATGTGAGTTATGGAGCCTTCTAGGAAATCGTTCTAAAAGGCGGGAGCATGCCTATTTCCTTTCAACTGTGCAGAACATAGATGTGGTATCTTGAGTCCCAGCAGCCATTTGTAGCCAAAGGGATGAACGTCAACCCCTCCGAACAGTGGAGTGAAGCTGAAGGACGCTCCAATGACTACCTGCATCTCTAGACTAAATTTTTTAAATGGAAGAGATTAATGCCTTGCATATTTAAGCAACCAAGTTTGAGAGCACAGTGAAGTCCTGTTACAGATAAATTTATTTCCTACCATATTAAAACAAACACAATCCTAAACTGACAGGTGATGAACGATTGCCTGGGGACATGGAAAGAATTTAAGGAAACACCCGCAGGTGATAACCATGCTCCTAACCTTGATGTAGTCTTGTTTTCATGGGTGAAATACATGCTGAACGTATATATGTTCATACACTTTAAATATGTACAGTTCATTGCATATCCATTTTCCTCCATAAAACGGGGGGGTGAGGGTGGGGGGGGACCTGCCTCAGTCTCACCATAATCAGTAAAATGTTACTATTCACATTTTGGCCTATTTCTACTTCCACCATTTTTAATGCAGTTTTTACGTGTTTCACATTATTTTTCTTAAACCAACTTCAGGGTTTCCTAGTTTTAGTTAACACTGTATTTGTAATGCGATCACAAACTCTTCATATATGTAAGGGGCTTAAAAAAAAAACAAAAACCCTTAACTGCTATGGTTGACCTTTCCTACTGGGTACAATCCACACCATCAGGATGTAGGACATGATCTTGGAGATTCCTATTAGGAGGAATGAGTAGCCACCTGCCACTTGGCTCCTCCACCCAGAATGCCCCATTGAGCTCAGCAGCACCAATTGACATTTGAATTTCAACCCTAGGTTCTTTTTATTACTCACACAGCAGACTGTCTGCTAACGAAGACTGTATTTGCTGTAGGGAGTTAAGCATGGCAGACAAAATCTCCTGCCTACTACTTCTCTTTCCTCTCCACGAGAAGCTCAAATTTCCATTTCCCTGAGATTTCATCATTCTAATCATAGATCTCTCCTTAAGCCTCTAGCCAATCAGGACCACTCCTTTTTCTTTCCAGAGTGGCTGATCCCATAAAGTGGAGATCACCAGCAATTCTCTCAATCATGTCTCAAGGACCCCTGAGTGTTCCAAATCTCCAAGGACAGAACCCAGCCACAGCAGGTCTTTAAGCTCCCCAGGTGTGAGTCCAGGAGACACAAGCAGGGTAAGGCAATGGACTAATGAAGGCCATGAAAAGGGAATCCACAAACCACTGCATCCAGGGGACACAAGCTCACCAAAACAGAACAGAAATAAAATAGAACTAGGCACTGATGGGGGATGCTGGCAACCAAGAACCACTCGGAAGGCATACAGAAGAAAGCAGGGCACTCTGGCATAAGAATATGTCAGAATTAGTCTGCAGAAACAGACTCTCAAACCTCTAATTACAGGACTTGAATATCAGATAATCTGACTCTTCAGAAAGACTACTTCAATATCACTCATCAGAACGTGATAGCTGCTGAGAAGCTTACCCAGAACTATCCTTCTGCCCCTACTTTAAGTTTATTTATTTTGAGAGAGAGAGAAAGAGAAAATGAATCTCAAGCAGGCTCTGCACTGTCAATAAAGAGCCCAGTGTGGGGCTCAAACTCACAAACAGCAAGATCATGACCTGAGCAGAAATCAAGAGTTGGGTGCTTAACTGACTGAGCCACTCAGGCACCTCCTTCTGCCCTTTCTTTGATCAATTCCTTACCATTCCCAAAAAAGATCTTATTTTACAGAATTCACTTATTCAAATACTCTTAAGTATGTAAATTTTCCACTCAACTTCTGCTCAATGATCAGCAATGTTTCCTAACTTTCAAACTCTTCCTACAGGACAAGGAAAACATCTCGTGATTTTTTTCTTTTCTTATAACCTTGTCTCCTGGACCAGACAAGATTTTAAATCAGTTCAGGCATGCCGTTCCTTGACAGTAAGAGGCCTATTCTATGCCCCAAAGTTACACACGTCCCTTCCTAAACCCAAAGGGATGGGGACTCAATAGAAACCAGGGTCTCAGTTCCCAGGAGATGCCTTTTTGTCGCTTGGGAAAGAATCTTGAGATTCTGAATCTGATCTTAAACTTCTGTTGCTCACTTAGGTCTTGCCTATAAAGAAATAAATGTGAGCAGCAGAGCGATCTGTCTGGAAAGCATTTGGGGCCCAGCCTTCCTGCAGTCCCAACTGAGGCATGCTGGTGCCCACCTGTATAAGGGGAGGGGGCTGGATGAGGAACAGGCAGATGATGGGGAGGGGGCAGGGCAGCCTAAGTGTAGGCAACAAGCCCTGACTGGCTAGTCAACTTCGGCCACGCCCCTCTCTGCCTCCCCGAGGGATTACTGCTGCATGGATGTCACATGAGCTGGTTTCGGTCAGTGTTCTGGGGCCCCCACACACCGGAGCCTGCCCACTAAGCTACACATGCCATCTGACTGGGGGTGAGGAGGGTTTTAGGTGCCAGAGAGCAAGGGAAGGGGGGAACTGACCTGGATCGCCTGACGGCCCTGCTGCGCGTCGGCCAACAGCTGGATGGTCAGCGCCCTCGAGTCCTGCAGCGCCTCCTGGAGGTAGATGAAGCTGTGGCCACCGTGCCGGCCCATTGTGCACTCACGACAGATGGGCACCGAGCAAGTGTCACAGTACAGGTGCAGCACCTGGGGGCCGAGAGGGACAGGCATTAAGGAGAGACTTGGGACTAGTGGCAAGGGCAACAGCCACCGGGCGCTCTGTGGGCGCCAGACCCCCAGCCAACCCCCTCCCCCTTAGCAAGCACACCCCTACCCGACAGCCAACTGCCAGCGCATCGTGCCCTCCTTTCTCACCCCCTCAAGGAAAAGACAACAAATCTCCTCTTTCCACTCCAGTTTCATTCAGAACCTTCATTGAGACACTCCAAAGGCAAAGATGAAACAAATCAATCCTCCTAGATCTCAGATTAATTACCCAGAAGAGCTCTAAGATTGTATGTCTCCAGTCTGAGATTGGTGGCCAGAATGAAAGAATATGCCAGAAAAATGGGTCTTGCCAGCGCACCCTCTGCGTGTGTGAATCACAAGTCAGGAGTCAGTATCAACCACCCTCACAGGGCAGCTCAAGGCCACATCCCCATCAAGGCGCTTGGCGCGAAGCACAGTGCCCACTTCTCCCAGGCACTCAGCAAGTGATGGGCTTAGGCTTCTGGAACGAAGGCAAAAAGCTAGCAGTGAGGTCAGCCAGCTTCTTGTCTTTCTTCTTCCTGCCAAGTCATTCCAAGGATGACCCTGCGAGGCAGCCAGGTGTCGACAGAACGGCTTTCTATGATGCCCTGCACCTCCGCAGGGCCTGGCCCGCAGGGAGGGCGAGAAGGCTTGGCACCACTTCCACCTGCTGATAAATGAGGAGCTCTCAAGAACGAGGGCTCCTTGGCACAGAAACGGGGCTCCAGAGCCATGGCCTTCCATGGAGCGGGGCCCTCAGCATGCTCTTTGGCACCGGGTGCGGTGTACCTGGGCGCGACTGGGCCACACGCAACAGGCAGGGAGCAGTGTCCCTGGGCCACCTTCCACGGCACAATGCGCTTAATCCCCAGATGAAGACCAAAGGTCAAGGTGCCTCAGGGCTACACAGCAAGCTAGGGCAGAACAGGGAGGCCAGCGCGGGCCTTCTGCAGACAGACCAGGTGCTGGCTCTTCACTGGGGCCCCAAGCACCCTCTGAAGTACTGTGGCATCCAGGGGAGACCCTGGCCCGGGGCAGACAGGACATTACAGGGCTCAGAGATGGAGGGGAGGGCAGCCGTGCTCCTGGGATGGAGATCCACACGAAAGGAAGCCTGGGTGATAGTGAGCACCTGCTTCTGTTCCCTTTGGGTGATTCTAGCCAACATGCTGGCACAGGGCGTGCCTACTAGGAAACTGTCTCCACAGACAGCTCACTCGGGGAAGCAGGCCTGCCCTGCCCCTGCTGAGGGTGCAGAGGTGGGCGGTGGGGGGCAGGGTTTGCTGCGTGGGCTAGGCTGCTTCTCAAGGAACTTCTGCATTTAGAAAGACTTGGGATATTATGTTCCCATTTTTTCAAATATTTTAATATTGAGAGAGAGAGCGCACGCGTGCGACTGGGGCAGGGGCAGAGAGGGGGGGAGACACAGAATTGGAAGCAGGCTCCAGGCTCTGAGCTGTCAGGACAGATCCTGACATGGGGCTTGAACTCATGAACCTTGAGATCATGACCTGAGCTGAAGTCAGATGCTTGACTGACTGAACCACCCAGACACCCCGTTCCTATTTCTAAGAAATGGATACAGCACATTTTATAGGAGGGAAATGGGATCAGGTTTGTGACTGGACCAGGCCTTTTGTCCAGTGCAGTACTTCCCCAGCCACCATGAGTGCCTGAAATTTGGGGACAGCAATTTGCCTCTAAGACTAGTCGCTTTTTAAAGCAGGTTCACCATTTACAGATGATCTTATCTTTCTAATCTGATAAAGCTAAAATTTCCAAGCTAACCTTAAATACGAACCAAAAGATGTTAAACTGGATAAACTTGGGGGAAACTCCTGGACAGTCTCTAAGATGAGGTGGTAACAACCCACCCTCCCCCACCCAGATTCAACAACTCCCCTTCATCCCTTCCCTTTGGCTCCCTCCATTTGTCCTGGGAATGAAGGGGTCACTCCTATGCTCATGTGAAGTATGAAAATCTTCCCATCTGTAGGCTCCCTTCAAATCAGAATGGGGCTGGTCCCCGAGCCCTCTGTCCTCTCTGCCCCTGCCAAACCACTACGCAATCCCCTCTTCGCCTCTTCTCTGGACAGCTGTGTGGACTGGCCAGGGTGGACCTAACTGCTCTCACCTGCAGGGAGCAGGAAAGCACCTGAGGCTGTTAGCCTGAGCCCGGCACCATCTGGCCCTGGGACCAGTCACCTGACCCGACTGGCCTCATCAGTGAAACACAAGCAGTCCGGCTAGGTGCCTGGGGGACCGCCCCCTCCCTGCAATCCCAGTAACCCTACCTCGGGGACTCCACACCAGAAACCAAAAGGCCTCTGAAACCATTCCGGGCAGAGCAAGGAAGCCAGGCTCGAGGTGCCAACTGTGTGGCTGCAACAAACAAAGGGGGTTCTTTTGGGTTTTTAAAACCCAGAGCCGCAATCTGTTGAGCGCCCGACTCTTGATTTCGGCTCAGGTCATGATCTCACAGTTCGTGGGATTGAGGCCCCAAGCTGGGCACTGGGCGGACAGTGCAGAACCTGCTTGCGATGCTCTCTCCCTCTCTCTCTGACCCTTCCCTGCTTGCCTGTGTGCTCCCTCCCTCCCCCCTCTCAAAATTAACATTAAATTTAAATCCGGAAGCTGGATAATGTGGTATACAGGAGACATCTTACAAATGGTAGGTTTTAAAGCATTCTGCAGAGGAAGTGGCCAGAAAAGAAATCCTGGTTCGGACAAGCCCCAGCAGGGTGCCCCAAAGCCCCTGGCTCTGGGCCCCTATGGGTGCCATCCTGCCTGGAGTCAGTTTACGGGACTGTGCCCAGAACACACTGTGATTTCGGTCCTGGACTGCAGGGACAGCGCGGGGCGGGGGGCGGGGGGGCTGGCCCTGGGGGGCAGCCAGCTGGTTGCTAATAAAAAAGCTATGGGCCAGTAAAACAGCCAAGCTCCAGTGGTGCTTATAATTCATCAGCTATTGATTTTTCAAAGAACACTGTCCAAAAACTGAAAATTTGGTCGATTTTTATAAACTGTCTAGCTGAAGCTGGGCTTAAAAGTCTGGGAGGATTTCACGCTCTACTCAGAAGCTCTACATCTCATCTGCCTGCAAGTTTCTACGGTCGAAAACCCACAGTTTTAGAGACTGTGATAACAGTCAACAGGTAAGTGTGCACAGGGGTGCAATTCTCTCTGAAACAGCTCGAAGATTCTTTTGAAAGAATCAACTGGGAGCCGTGTCTTCCAAAGGAGCAGAACTGTGGCAGAGGCCATGAACTGTGGCTCCGGAAGGGGGAGAGGGAGCGGACCTCTGGCGGCGGGAATTCCAGGGCCAGGAGCTGCCTGTCAGGGGCTTTTCCTGGGCAGATGCGCGACACGCCCCCAACCCGCCCCCGCCCCCTCCGGGCCTGGCGACAATCTGGCTGCCCCAGCTGAATGGAGCGGGCTCGACCTCTGACCTTGCAAGTGACCACCCTCTTCCCTGCCCCCAGCTTCCAGAACGCCCCACCCACTGCCTTCCTCTCCCATAATTTCTAAAATACCAGGCAGAGACAAAGACCTAGGAATGTGGGCCCAGCGGGAGAGGAAGGAGAGAGGTGACGGGAAAAATAAATAAATAAAAATACCAAGTAGGCAGGTTTACCATGGCCAGTACCAAAATAAAGTGCTGTTATTGAGTAAGACGGTGTGTGCGCTTCTAGAATCTTCTTTTTATCCTACCTGTGTGATCCAACAAGGAACGAGAGCGCGCGCGCACATATACACGTGGGGCTCCTATTAGAGTGCCATGCATCCAGGGAAGGTGATTCCAGTTTAAAATACAACTCCCCAGATCACTGAGGAATGGGAACAGAAAGGAGGTCATCCAAACGCCCCAACCAAAATATGGAACCGCTGTACACTTAGGTTTTTGAGGGCTTTTTCTTCCCCCTCCACATCCCTTAAAATGACTCGGGCCTGGACAAAAGAGGTCATCACCAACCACCCGGGATAGAAACCAAGTGGAGGACGGCCTCACCTGTGTGTGTGCCAATTAAACAATTTAACCAAGTTCAAGGAGTGGAGTCCAGCTATTTATTCTGAAGGAAGTCTGCTCAATCACATCAGAACCAAGTTTTACTTGATTTGGGGCAAATTACACGGAACGCCAGTGCTCCAAAACCCACAGGCCTGAGGAAGAGGTCTGTCCTGCCCTCCTGGCCGCGTGCTGCCCGGGGTCTGGGACCTGGGGGCTCTGGGGGCCAGGAAGAGGGGAAAGAAAAGAATCTGGACCCTCTGCATACACAATCGCCACTAGCCCCAGTCAGCAGAACCCAGCTGCGGATAAGAAAGGCCGCCAGGGAGGGGCCAGGGAGGGGCCAGGGAGGACGGAAAGGAGGGGTGAAGCACTTAAAAAAAAAATTGGGGGGTGGGGGGACCCTGGCTGGCTCAGTCCATAGAGCACGTGACTCTCCGATGTTGGGGTTGTGAGTTTGAACCTGGCGTTGGGTGTAGAGATTCATTAAAAATAAAATCTTACATAAAGAAATTTTAGGGAACATATATGCAATTTTACTGCAAAAAAATGTTAAGTGCAAATCTTTTTTTTAAATCTCCCAATTTCTCAATGTTTCTACTTTATGTAACCATCCAAAAATGTTACATTCTGTGCATGTGAAATTTTTAAAAAGACACAAATAGGAGCACATTATGTGAGCCTTTTTTCATTTATCTGTATTACCTTGGAGAATGTTCTGGGTCAAGCTGCCTGCCCATTTTATATAAATGCCTGCATGGTATGCTGCCTGTGGATATACCACAGGCTTATTCAATTAGTACCTGCTGATACAATTTTAAAGCCATTTCCTGATTTAAAAAAAAAAAATCACAAGCAACTGTGTTTTTCTTTATATACCTCGATTTCTTCAATCTGGTATTAAATACAATTGCTACATTACTTGACGGACAGGAAGGAAAATAATACTTGCAAGTATGGATAGTAAGGATTCTCCAACTTGCTAACTTTTTAAGTCGACCTCCACCCAAGTGAGGGAAGGTTTTCAAGCACCAGTTTCTGTTCCCGACAAGACCAAATGTGCACAAAAAGCCAGAGAGGAGCACCAGAGGAGATGGGTGATGTTGGCACTGGGGGGTTAAGATTCTGGCTTCTGCTTGGCTGGAAGGCTTCAGGACACTGAGATTGAAAGGAAGCCCAGAGAATTTTGCATCCTCAGTAATGGCTGCTAAGGAGATCGTCTTAAAAGCAAGGGCAGGGCTGCTAGTCAGGGATATCTCTAGAGGCGGACAGCGACGGGGTCTCAGGGTCTCGGGCAACGTATGGAGAGGGAGAGAGGGGCGGGGCGTAGAGAGAGGTGTTAAGGATAAAACACTTAGGCTCACAGGTTATCGTTCAAACACCGAGTAAATCAAACACCGGGGATCCCCTACAAACCCACGATACCCTTTCTGCAATTCCAAAATCCAACAGGCTCTCGAAACTGAAAGTTGTCACGTGAACTATTTAGTAGCAAAACCCAAACAGGCATGAAAATGACTTACGATTTTTACCTGTACTATCTAGGATGAGAGTTCAAGCGCTTGGCGGGAGAAATGCAAATATTCATCATTTTGCATTGATTGGTAATTACTTTCTAAAATCTGACATTTTAAATGTTGAGGCACACGTGATCCCGAGGGTGAGGATAAACTATCTGGACGTGTACTAGTGCCTATCCGGCCAACTAAGTGAATCGAGATTCGTTTTCCAAGCTAAATCAGCAACAGAAAGAGTTGAGATGAGCTAGTGGTGGAGGGGGTGTCTGAGAACAGCCCACAACT
Organism: Hyaena hyaena; assembly: GCF_003009895.1. NCBI lineage: Eukaryota > Metazoa > Chordata > Mammalia > Carnivora > Hyaenidae > Hyaena > Hyaena hyaena. The sequence continues at coordinate 332,414 of NW_024081093.1, read as the reverse complement.
GGGGTCAGAGCAGCCTACCCAGCTCCAGACCAAGTTTACAGGCTCCGTGGATGAGGCACACTTGGAAAGGAAGGGTCGAAAACAGAGAGGCATGCCGTCAGGCTCTAAGAGCTTCAGACTCGAAACAGAAGTCAGTGTGAAGATCAGGGCGTACTGCTCACCTGATGATTTCGGTGCTACCCCCGGAAGCCACGTTAATGTTCCTTTCCCTTTTTTACAGGGGGCTCGAACCCGCAACCCCGAAGTCAAGAGTCATATACATGCTCTTCTGACTAAGCCTGCCAGGCACCCCTAAATGTTTTACGTGTGGGACAGTATGCATGGCAATTCGGGGGTGAGGACGAGGAGAGGGTGCAGCTGCGATTCTGTGCACCCCATTTCCACCGCCTGGAGTATCGTCCCTCTGCTGGCCCCATGCCTCATATTCCACACAGAAAGTTAGGCTCTGCCCCAGGCAGCTGTGAGGGCGGGACAGCCACGCCCTTGTACGCCCGCTTCCATCCTGCTTCCTCCCTGCCTTGCACAGGGAGCTGCTGATAAACCCAAACTTCAGCGTCTGCCCCTGGGGGACCCAACCTGCAGGAGCCCCTCCAAGCCTGGACTGGACACACAGCTCCCGGTTGACTCCAGTGTTCAGGCTGGAGCCTTGTTATCTTTGCCGAACCCGGACTGGACCCGGGCAGCCTGGGGGCCCGGTCCCAGGGTCCCAGGTCCCAGCCCACCGTGCTCACCAAGGCCAGCAGCTCGGGGCAGGGCCTCTCTCACTTCCCGAAAGCTGTATGTAACAAGGGCCCCAGGTCAAGGGTCAAGGAGTGTCCTCTCCACACAGGCCACCTGTGCTCGGGGGTTCCTCCAACACATCCAAGTTACATTACATGACATGGAGGGACGCTTTAGAACACGCTGGAACCAAAATTTTAAAATGTACAATTTAAGGAATGCACCTGTGATGAGCAGAGGGTGTGTATGGAATTGTTAAATAGCTAAATTGCACACCTGAAACTAATATTACACACTGTTCACCCGTACTGGAGTTAAAATAAGAAGTTAAAGAAATAATAAACACGCCTTTAAAAAAAAAAAAACAAGGTAAACTAGGTATTAAGAAAGGGTGAGTGATAGGGTGCATGGGTGGCTCAGTCGGTTGAGCGTCTGACCTTGTCTCAGGTCATGATCTCGCCCTTCGCGAGTTTGAGCCCGGCATCGGGCTCTGTGCTGCCAGCTCAGAGCCTGAAGCCTGCTTCAGATTCTGTGTCTCCCCCTTCTCTGCCCCTCCCCTGCGATCTCTTTCAAAAATAAATAAACATTAAAAAATAAATACAACCACTTGGTGGGGGAGGGGTGATATACGAAGGCAACACTAAGGTGAAAAAAATCACAAGAGGAGATGCAGGTAAAAGCCGTTCTATTACCTTGAGGAAAGGGGTTAGTTACACAGGTGTAGACCTGTCAAAATTCAAAACATACGTTTATTTTATATACATTCCACCTCCCCCCCACCCCAAAAGGTGAGGACATTGACCACCTAGTGTCCCTGGGGTGGGTTCTGGAGCCATGACTTAGTGGGGAGGACCCACCAAATACTCGCGGAGCCCATCAGTGAGGCGCTCCAACGGCCCCACAGAATGTACTTCTAATAGGTTAGTCCCACTCTTCCCACAATGTTCCCGTCAGGTGGGACTTGCCCGCTGCCCTCCACGATAAATATTATCTTACGTTCCATCTCGCAGGAGGCAAGTGTTAGACTAACTCCCCAGAGGTTTTGATAAAAATCAGAACCCTGAGCCCGATTCACAGCCCCACAGCGGCGGGCGGCCAGGCAAAGCCACAGGAAATCGGTGTCTCAGCTGCGGCCCCGGCGTGCGTCTGACCTCTGACGCCCTAATGAGCGGTCCATACAGCTTCCGGCAGCAAATAAAAGAGATTTGTGCCAACGCCGAGATCACTGCCCACGTAAATTATAGATTTTTAACCCAGACACGAAAAGATAGATTTGGTTGCTTCCAAGGTCACAAAAGCAAGGCCCAGCCCAGTTTTAATCTATTGTGTTCTGGACCAAAGCAGGTAGTGCCTGGGAGGCCGACTTAATAAAATGGCGCGACTCTGTAGGTGGTCGTGTACCCAAGTCCTCACCTCTTAAACAGTGGGCAACATTGTGCACCTGAAACCTTTTCACTCCCTCAAGTAGCCAAAGGGGTTTCAGTTGCCTCTGTGGCTGAGATCATGTGGACATGTGCATTTAAAGCCAAGAAACGCACTCCTCACCTGGGGGAAACTGTCCCAGGGAGGGAAGCAGAAATAAAGATTCAGGTAATAACAACAAAAAAAAAAGCTTTTCGAATATTATCTTCTCCCTCCAACACAACAAAATAAAAATTTCCCATTCTCTCTCCATTCCAGCAAGTTTTATATTTCTGAGTAGCCGGACTAATACATTGATTAGTCGTTGTCTTCCCTGGGTAAGAGAGGTCCAACTCTCGCCTTCCCAAGGGTCCAAGGGTACAGGGTCACGTTCAAGGACAATATTAAGAGCGGGTTTCCCTAACCAAGCACTGCCTCCAAATTGAGAGGTTAATCAAGTATTTAATTGCTGTAGAAATCTTGTTTTAATCCAGACTTGTTTGCAGCCAGGGGTTGTCATGGGGAAGGAGACCAATGATGGAGGTTAAGTGCCGCTCCAACAGCGGCAAGCTGTGCGGGTCTGCAGCCCGGTCACCATGTCCAGCCCCAAGCGTGGGCTCTTCCGCAGCACCCCTCCAACCTGTCCCCATTAAAATAGACTACTCGCAGCGCCTCCTCTCTCCCCCCACCACCGGAGTCACCAGAACCTTCCTCCATGGTTCCCTCTGAGTCAAAGGCAAAAAGAGCGAGAGCAGAGGAGGCTCTATCTAGCCAGCTCTAGGGTGACAGCTGGGGGCAAAGGGGAGGGCTTTAGTCCTGCCAAGAAATGGACTTCCTTTTTAAACCCTCTTCAAGTGAGCAGTTTGTTAGGTCCATCCGTCCATCCCTTCTTCTCTGAAGATAGGAAACTTGGTCCCGTGGACACCCAACCCCAAAAGGCCAAGGGGCACTGGGCTGGCCAGAGCCAGGCCAGGCTAGGAGGCCAACTTTAAAGAGCCTCCTTCCAGGGTACCTGGGGGGTTCCGTGAGTTGAGCGTCTGACCACTTCAGCTCAGGTCATGATCTCACGGTTTCATGAGTTTGAGCCCCACGTCTGGCTCTCTGCTCTCAGGACACAGCCCGCTTTGGATCCTCTGACACCCCCCCCAAAAAAAATGAATAAACCCACAAAACCATAACGAGCCTCCTGCATGGGGGCTGGGGGTCACCTGAGGAACTAGGGCTGACTCTGTGATTCCCACAGTTTTGGGGCAGGTCTTCCCCTGGAGACTTTCTATTAATGATCCAGGGACCCCGAGGCAGGGCGCAGGGAGGGCGGGGGAGCTACGGACCCTGGTGGAAGCAGACATCTCAGACTGAGACCATTAACAAATTCAAGGCCTAATAAAAGGGTGTGGGGAACAGAAACCAAAGGCAACGAAGGGTGGGACCAGGAGCCTAGACAAACCAGTAGAAACTGGTCCAACGGGGAAAAGAACAGGAAAGCCAGATTCCTACCTTGAGCAAGAAGGGCCCAGCCCATGTGAACCTCAAGGGACAAGCCGGGATACACCTCCCAGTGCAAAGGACTGTCAGAGGAGGAAGGCCCCTAGACCAGGGCAGCCCTCGGCCCCCGAGTCCCCCGCTCCTCTTTCCCACAAGCGCGCACAGCTCTCCCAACAGCTGTGTTCCTCAAGCACTCGTCACAGCAGGGTGTGGGGACAGTCAAGGAGGAGCCTCCGAAATTTCAGGAGGACAATAAAAGGAAAGAACAGGCTTTCAACTGGTCTCTACGTGGGCCCTGAAATTCCTGACTTGCTTCATCTGGCCTTGTGTTATTGGATTTGGGGTTGGGTTTTCTGTTTAAGTCACTCTTATTTTTGGCTAGCTAGCACCTACGCCAGGAAAATGTGAGCCGTGAGGCAGGGGAAATCTAAATACAGTCGGCCCTTGAACAATAATGGAGCTGAGGGGCACGGACAACCCACACGGTTGAAAATCCTACAGTGTGGGACTCCCCAAAAGCTTAACTACGAATACAGCCTACTCCTGACCAGAAGCCTTAGTTACACGTATTTTATACTGTGTTCTTAAAACAAACTAGAGGGAAAACACAGTATTTAAGAAAATCATAAGGGGGGGGTGGCGCGCCTGGGTGGCTCAGGTGGTTAAGCGTCTGATTTCGGCTCAGGTCATGATTTCACGGTTCATGGGTTCAACTCCCGCGTCGGGCTCTGTGCTGACTGCTCAGAGCCCGGAGCCTGTTTCGGATTCTGTGTCTCCCTCTCTCTGACCCTCCCCTGCTTACACTGTCTCTCTCTCTTTTCTCTCAGAAATAAATAAAACATTTTAAAAAAAGAAGAAAAGGGGGGGAAAAAAATCATAAGGAAGGGGCGCCTGGGTGGCTCAGTGAGTTAAGTATCGGACTCTTGATTTCAGTTCAGATCATGATCTCAGTTTGGGAGTTCGAGCCCTGCGTCAGGCTCCACACTGACCGTACAAAGCCTGCTTGGGATTCTCTGTCCCTCTACCACTCCCTCTTTCTCCCTCTAAATAAACTTTAAAAAAAAAAAAAACATAAGGGAAACTAATATTTGCAGCACTGTACTGTACTTACTGAAGAACGAAATGCCCACATCAGTGGCCCTGTGCAGCTCAGACCTGTGTTGTGCACGGGCTGACTGTACCTGGCTGCAATGGGTCTTCATTTTTTAAAAAAAAACTTAATGTTTTATTTATTTCTAAGAGAAAGAGAGAGAGAGGGAGACACAGAATCTGAAGCAGGCTCTAGGCTCGGAGCTGTCAGCACAGAGCCCGACGCGGGGCTCAAACCCATGAGATCATGACCTGAGCCGAAGCCGGACGCTTAATCGACTGAGCCACCCAGGTGCCCCTGCAATGGGCCTTCACACTGGTGTGCTCTCAAGTCCGGGCCCACGTGGGTTTGGCTCCCTTTTCTGTTCTACCCCACTAACCCTACTGCACTTGAAACTCTGCGTGAGGCACTCTGGGAGCCTCGGCGGGCCTGTCCTCCGGGTCTGTCAGCTGAGGGGGGGCCACCTGCTCTCCCCCCACCTCCCCTCCTGGGTCTGGGGGCCCTCTGGTCCTCAGAAGCTCTTAGACTCAGCCTGCAGGCTCTGCGTTCAGTTACCCTTATACATAAGTGTGCTGTGTCTACTGCTCACTTTTTTTAAAAATTATTTACACTAGATTTAAGGCTCTGGGTTGAGGGCTTTGGGAGATTAAAACAGACACAAAAAGTCTGCAGAAGCCTCCAGTCTCCTAGAAGCCTTGCTTGGACTGATCTGGGGAGGTCCAACCTACACTTGTCATAAATCTCCAAAGGGGCACAGTTTGGAAACCTACTAGAAAGGATCGGTAAAACAAATAAGGAATTAAGCAAATGACATGTTATTTGGGGGGCGGACTGGGAAAACTGCCATCCGGAAAAGTTGCACAAAAGGACTCCTTTCCACAGGACCCACTGTGGCTGGTGGCTGCATGGCCTTGAAGGTGGGGCTGGGAACCAGAAATGGCTTCTTGGAAAGATCCGGACAGGAGGACTGAGATGGAAGACTGTCAAATCCGTCGAAAAGGAAAGGCTTTAGCGGAGCGGCACACCACCTTCGGCCCCAGCAGGGGAAGCATCTGGAGATTGGAGGGAAAGGTTGGCTGGAAGCGCGTGGGTCCAAGGGGGACATGGGGGGCCAGGGACAGATTACCGTGACTGTCCATCTAGACAAGGAAGGAGACCAGGGCACAAGTGGGGCTGCCTCATATTGAGCAGTTAAAAAACCCAGGTTAGGGGCACCTGGGTGGCTCAGTTGGTCGGTCAGGCGGCCGATTTCAGCTCAGGTCATGATCTTGTGGTTCATGGGTTCGAGCCCCGTGTCGGGCTCTGTGCTGACAGCTCCGAGCCTGGAGCCTGTTTCAGATTCTGTCTGTCTGTCTGTGTGTGTCTCTCTCTCTCTCTCTCTGACCCTCCCCCGCCCATGGTCTCCCTCACACACAAAAATAAAACATTAAAAAAAAAAAAAGTTTAAAACCAGCAACAACAACGCAGGTGTGGTCCTTCCTCCCTCAGCTCTAGCTGTGTGAAGCTGGGTCCCCGGGCTCTACTTCTCCCCACAAAACGGGGGTCAGACACTTAATCTCACAGCTGGTGGTTAGAACTCCTAAGAGAAAGTGCAGGAAATACAAATCCTAACAGACAACAGGGAAGGCAGCTGTAAGGGTCCAGTGAGTTCCATCAAACTCCAGCAACGGCCTGGCGGGCCAGGCTGTCCCCTGTGCGCGCCCACCGGGGCCGGGCCCTGTGCGCGCACCAAACGGGAGAGGCTCCTTTCTCTTGGAGCGGGAGACTGGAAAGAGTGGTGCGGGCAACAACCCAGGCGGTAGAGATCTCCGGCTCCCTGTGGGGCCCGCCCCCCACTCCTCCTTCAACCCCCTCAGCAGATGTCCCTCTACATTTAACCTCAACCCCCAGCACCTGCACTGTGCTTGGTGCTATGCCTTGTCCTCCAAGAGGGGGATGGGTGAGTAGGGGTCAGCAGCGACAGGCCTGGGGAAGAAACCAGGAAACACGGGGACTGGGTATAATCCCAGCCGACTTCATAGGAATGGGTGGGAGGAAAGTTCCAGACAAAGAAGGCCATCACCAGGGAAAGCAAGATACCTTCTCACGCTACCTTCCGAAGCCGAGAAGCGCAGGCCCTGCTGCGGACAGGGCTTCCAGGGGGTGCCAGTCACCCCAGCCTTTGCTCGTGCGTCCCTCACCCCTGGGCTGCCTGTACTGCGGGGGGTTTAATGCCGAGGCAAGAAATGAGCGCTGAGCCCCGGCCGGGCCGCGCCCCTCAGCATCCCTTCCTCTGCTGGTAACTCTCTCGCCCCGTCAGGGCCTCTCTGCTGTGCCCCCTGAACCGCCACCCCCGAACCTTAATCCTGGGACAGGGCCCGCTGCAGAGGCCCTCCTCGCAGACCTTTCCCGAGTCCCGGCAGGCTGGACCCTGGTCTCCTCCACATGCAGAGGGCGCCTCTTATAAAGCTGAGGCGGATCACTGAGCCCCTCCGGGGGGGCCTGCAGGAGCTCGCCGCTGCCCTGCCCGAGGTGTGCGGCGGGGCGTCCGGCCTCCCCAGTGTTTGTGAACACAAGCCGTCCCCCGTCGCCCTGCCCCTGCAGCCACACCCCTGCCCACACCTTGTTTTGCGGTTTTTCCTCATCAAAATTTGGAGTCTGTTCCCCACTGCTTGAGTCTAGGCTGGACCTGGGTTGCCAAGTCCAATGTGGAGGTCGGGCTATGAAGCAGTAGCCACACTGTGAGAAACGCTGGCCGTCTGGCTGCCCACCAGCCCCGCTGGGTCACCGCCAGGCGAGCGAGGCCCCCGGCTGGCCAGCCTCCAGTAACAGACGGGAGAAGACACTGGCTCCACCAAGGGCAGTGTAACCGATGGCGTCGTGAGAAACAACTCATCAAAATACCTTTAAAAATTATTTTTAAATATATTTGAGTGAGTGAGCAAGCACAAGCAGGGGAGGGGCAGAGACAGAGGGGGGACACAATCTGCAGCAGGCTCCAGGCTCTGAGCTGTTCACACAGAGCCCAATGTGGGGCTCGAACTCATGAACCATGAGATCACGATCTGAGCTGAAGGTGGGCGCTTAACCGACTGGGCCACCCAGGCGCCCCATCAATACTATTTTTATATTATTACAAAAGATAAAACAACTTTTCAATTAGTTAAGAGCTGAGGGCTAGGTGGTTTTCTTCAGCCAGTTAGTGCCTCCTTTCCTCCTTGATTAAGGGCTAGGGGATCGAATAGGACATTCAACTTCCCTTCCTCGCTCTGCCCGTTGCTGATACCATTCCGAAGCCATGGTCAGCAGGCAGCAGCCGCACAGGGAGCACAGGGAGAGCTCAACAAAAATTAAGATTCCAGAAACCCCACGAGCTAGTCACAGCCTCTCAGGGCATCCGCATACTCACTGTGTCCATCTTTCCGGGTGTGAGAGGGTGCCTCTGGGCCAGGTGGTCCCCCAGAAATAACTATCCAGGAGAATGGGGTGCAAAACAAAACCGTTCAAACGGGAAGTGGAGAACGCAAATCTCCACTAAGTTTCCAAAGGGGCCAAACCTTAGACATCTTTCCGCGGGTCCTCCCTAAGCCACACCGTGACAAAACAACACTCCAGGGGTGCCTGGGTGGCTCAAGGGGTTAAGTGTGTGAACTCCTCTGACTTCAGCTCAGGTCGTGGTTAGGGAGTTCGAGCTCTGCTTCGCACTCTGCTCTTACAGCACAGGGATTGCTTGGGATTCTCTATCTGAAACCGCCTTTCAAAAATAAATAATTAAAAACAAAACAAAACAAAACTTAAAAGAAACAAAACGAAACAAAACCCCAGATCTGACATGCCTGTGGTCCCGAGCGTACTGTCTCCTTTCTCACCACTGGCCCAAGGTGATCTCAGGAAAAGCTTTAACCTCCATTTCTTCCCGTGGGGGTGGGGGTGGGGGAATCTCTTCCCCAGTAAGCAAGAACCTTCACAAGCTACAAGCCCGATCTTTCTATGTTTAAGCCATCCAGCTAGGAAGGAGACACTTCTTTGAAAAGACAGATGGTTTCTGACACCATCTTTGAGATGGGAAACAAACTAATTGTCCATCAATAAGACTCGTTAAATAACTGTTACATGGATTGATTATTGGGCAACCATGAAAAAGAATGAGATGCTCTACACCCACGGAATGATCTCTAAAATACATTACTACGGGGGCGCCTGGGTGGCTTAGTCGGTTAAGCGTCCGACTTTCGCTTAGATCATGATCTCACGGTTCGTGGGTTCGAGCCCCACGTCGGGCTCTGTGCTGACTGCCAGCTCAGAGCCTGGAGCCTGTTTCAGTCTGTGACTCCCTCTCTCTCTGACCCTCCCCTGCTCACGCTGTCTCTCTCTCTCTCCTAGAAATAAAAAAAAAAATAAAACATTTAAAATACATTACTACGGAAAAAGGACTCCTGTATACAGTACTCTACTCTTTGGGTAAAGGAAGAAATAGGTCCCAGTATTCCTTACTAGTCAAATCTATAGTGAGGAGGTACCTGGATGTGGCTGCGTGTCACCCACTACTACTGTGTATTTTTCACCCCATGCGAAACTGGAGCGTGTTTATGTAGCTACTTAGAACAACGAAAATGCATATACTTTTTGCTATTCCCTTCACAGCCCTAAACTCTTTGCTAAGGTAAGCTACACACTTAGTTACTATTTATATTAATAATAAACAACTCCCAATGTTAACACAGCACACTGTGAAATGAAAAAGGACAGAAGACAAGTATTCACGGTATGATCTCTCTTAGGACATATGGGGCAGCTACTACTCTCACCCTCTTTCTCCAGAGGAAGAAACTCAGGCATAGATGGTAACTTGCCCAAAGATACAAGCAGAAGGTGACAGAGCCTAGCTTCAGAGCCAATGTAGAAGCCAGTGGGGCTCTGTGACAGTAACAGCACTCCTTTCCCTTTCCTCTTGAAAAACTCAGGTCTATAAACTTCCACCTAGCCTGCTAGGGTCTCGTAAGCAGAAGGCATGAGGATTTTTATCTGTGTGCAAACAACCATTGCCAAAAAAACCCAAAAAAAAACCAAAAAAAAAACCCACAAAAAACAACATCAACAAAAAACAATCCTTTAATTGATTTTTTTCATGACTCCCCAAGTCACCAACCCGTTGGCTCCCCATTGCCTGCGAGACAAGAATAAATCCCTCAAGTGTAACATGCTGGACTTTAACAACAGCAACTCCCAGGGACCCTAAGATGAACCCGGTATGATGAAACCTCCAGCCAAATGCTCCGAAGTGCTCACCTCCGAGGGCTCCAGCCTCCTCCTGGCGCTTGCGGAAACTCTCACTCTTCACTGCATTTATCCCAACTGTTCATCTTGGCCCCCGGTACCTCGCATTTCTGTACAACCCCATGAGGCATGACCCAGGAGCGGACACTTGGCAAAGCTGGAGAAAACCTATTAATCTATCTTTCTCCCCCCCCCCCACCCCCGGCAGAGGGGAGGAACACAGCTCTCCGTGTCCTTCTCCAGGATGTGCCCCAGGGACTCCAGTTTAGGCCACGACACTGTCCCTGTCCCTAATTTCACTCATGGCCCCACAATCCAAAGGCTGCCCCCGGGGAATCTGTGATCAATTTAGTCAAGAGTGAGGGCCAATTGTCAGAGAGCTGGGTCCAAGATGGCGGCTGGTCCAATAGAGGATTTGTTGTTACAGGTCCCTGGGGCGGGCGGCCTCCAGCGGGAAGGTTCCTGGCATCCTCTCTCCTGCTGAATGGCCTCTTGCAGTGGGGAAGTGGACAGAATATTCCTCACCCACTCCCAGAGACATTAGCTGTTCTATTATGCAGGGATGATGGTGAAAGGAGCTTTCCTTTTCTCGAGTGTTTTCATACACTCCCCTCCCGCCCTCCCTGTCTCGCTCTCACATACATACAACCACATACTAGTGTCGCCTCCCTGAAACCCTTAAGGTCCAAAAAATAAATTTTCTGTAAGTGGCGCACAAGAGGCGTTCCTTTCAACCCCACGGCTTCCAACGTGGCCAGCTCTGTTCCCATGAGTAGTGCTGCCTGGGGGAGAAGGTGTGGATGACAACCGCTAACTTCACAGTGTAGCAAACAACTTTATACTGTAGCTGAGTGACTTCAGTTGAAGAGGAAGGCATACAAAGTCAACTCTGCTGTGCTCGTTACAGACTCCGCTCTCGGGCTAACTGCATCAGCTCTATTACTAACTGTATCCATCTTGTTTATCAATTGTGTCCCATTCTGAGTCCGAGTGGGGGCGTGGAGGGAAATGAAACAAACTGAATCCAAAAGAACTTTTTCCTGCTGCCCAAGAAACACTGTCAAAGATTTTGAAATGCATTGAGCTGAACTAGTGATGCTTCCAATCCCATTTTGGGAAAGGGAGTTTTTTTAAAGGCTTCACAAAAGTCCTATTAAAAAAAAACAACAGGAAAGTGGAGTCCATTGTTTTGGAAAATAATGTGAAATGGATAAATAACGGTTCCTATTTACACCCCTTCCCCCCAGCACCTCAGGTTTTTCTGACCCCAACGGAGCCGTGGGTGGGGGGTGGAGAAAGAACTTGAGATTTCGAGATTTGATCAATGCAACATGTTAGGGGCAGAGCACAAGGTCAAAAGGAAATGATTAATCCTACAAGAGAAACAGGCGGATGGGGCAGGGAATGGCTTCCCTACAGAATCCTTATAAACAGGTCAAAAGATACTCCGGTTAGCAAAGTTTCTTCCCACATGTGCTCAGTATCTCATCCTAAAACACATGCTTCTGAAACTCCAAGAAAAACTACACAAGCTACTTTTCCTTGGAGGTTATTTTTGTTTGTTGGCTACACTGCAGTTATTGCCAAAGGGGGCCCAGAACTGAGAGAGAGAGAGAGAGAGAGAGAGAGAGAGAGAGAGAAAGAGAGAGAGAAGCGAGCAAGCACGCGCACGCGTGTGCAGGCTGGGGAGGGGAAGGGAATGGCCCCAGGCATCTGGATGACTAGTACATTCTATGACAATTTCCATTACTACAAGGAGCCATGCTGGTCATTAATGGAGAAGGGGATATTTTAGGCCTACTTAAAAGAAGTCACCAGTCAAGACACAATATCCCTTTGAAATGCTATGACATCAACACTCTGAAAGTACATAAATAGGTCAAACACGAGGGGAGGAGGGGGAAGACAAATGCCTTACAAAAATCCTCTGGGAGCCCGTTTCCCTCTTAGCTGTTCTCCTTCCTGATGCCTACTTGCTTTCAGGGAATCCGGTGCAAAAAATTTGCATTCCTAATCAATGATACAAACTGCCCTCTGCACTCATCATTTCTCCTGTACAAATCCCCGATTTCCCACAGGGCTGACATTTTAAACAAGCTCAGAACTGCCTCCACACCTTTCTGCCCCAATATGTACCTCATCCCCCAAAGCAGCGTGAACCCAGCGCCTAGAACAGCATCACCACCACCAGCCGTGGGGCCACAGGGGCTCAATTCTGGAACCATCCAGGCTGGGTGTGGTTTTGTTCTGCTTTTTAAGATTGACGATAGCAGGGGCGCCTGGGTGGCTCAGTCCGGTTAAATGTCTGACTTCGGCTCTGGTCATGATCTTGTGGTTCCTGAGTTCAAGCCCCGCGTCGGGCTCTGTGCTGACAGCTCAGAACCTGGAGCCTGCTTCCGATTCTGTGTCTCCTCTCTCCCTCGCTCGCTCGCTCTCTCTCTCAGAAATAAAACATTAAAAAAAATTCACAATAGCAGATCACTATCTTGCTCTGAAAGGCACTGGAGACATTCCCCCCAATGCTCTGAGCCACGAAATCTTAACTAGATGGGAGCCATTTGTTACAAAACTGTGAAGGTGCACATCTTTCTGGGAAGAAGGTGCACACATCAGTCTCAAAATCTCTAACTTAAAAAGAAAAAAGGTAGAATCGGCAGACACGGCACTCAACTGCTACTTCCAGACCAAAGCGGAGGAGGAGGTCTGCTTGTGGGGGTACAGCAGGCACAGGTTAATGGAGGAAGGATTGGAACTGGCTCTTCAGTTCTTTCCAGGCTCCTGCCTCTCTAACCATCCTGTTTACAGACCAGTGGTGGTGGAGGGGGAGGAGATGGCAACGCCAAGTTTATAATCTGCGACCGGGAAGGGGCCTGAATCACCTCTGCCTTCCCTATAATAACATGTTTAGCCATCAAGACTTCGGGGCAGCCCCACAAGATCTGAGTCTTCTTTTTTTTCTTAATATTTTATTTATTTCTGAGAGAGGGAGACAGCATGAGTAGGGGAGGGTCAGAGAGAGAGGGAGACACAGAATTGGAAACAGGCTCCAGGCTCTGAGCTGTCAGCACAGAACCCAATGTGGGGCTCGAACCCACGAACAGCGAGATCATGACCTGAGCCGAAGCCGGATGCTCAACCGACTGAACCACCTGGGTACCCCAAGATCTGGGGTTGTAACCCTGTCCATCCCAAACGAGGCCCATTTTCTCTCAGCTTGCCCCCGCTCTCAGCTTAAGGCCCCTCTGGCCTCCCAGGGCCAAGATCACCAGAATATGAATTCCTAAAACAGGAGAGTTCTTGAAAGCTTTTAGTTTTTATTTATTTTTTAAATTCACACTCAACTGACTGAGCCACCCACCTCCGCTTGAAAATTTTAAAAAGCATCTTAACCCTTTCCCAAACCCAGATTGTAGCTGCAGGGAGCTTTCTACGAGGAGGTGGGGGCGTGCTTCCCAGTGAAGCAGGGCCCTGCAGCCCCAGCCGGGGCAGGCAGCACGCGGGCCCGGGGGTCCTGCAGCCGTGACTGTGGCCACTGCCCAGCTCTCATCCGGCCCGACTCAGGGGCAACCAGGAAGAGGGCCTGGGGTAAGAACTGGCTGGGGCAGGGGAAGCGACCTCGGGCTCAGACTCGGGCTCCAGGGAGGTGTACTTTGGAGCCTCATTTCCCAAAAGGAGGGATGAAATAAGCAAGTTAATTTAAAAGACAGGCAGCGATGAAGAACGGGGCAAGGAATCAGCGAGAATCTCCTGGTTCCTCTGGAGACACCCCAGGCCTCGGGCCCCACCCCTGCGGGCTGGAGGAGTGGTTCTCAGGGACAGAAGCGCGCGGAGCAGCTGACTTCTGGAGGAAGGACGATAAAGTTTATGGGCCTGAGCTGGTGGAGCTCCCTTGGCAGGATTCCGGAGTCCCAGAGAACCAAGGGGGGCAGACGCGCACCCCGCCCTGGGGCGCACAGCTGTCAGCGCCCAGCCCGCAGACGTGTGCAGACACGCAGGCGCGCATCACCGTCCTTGCCAGGCGACGGCGGGGAAGCCATCGCAGAGCCGGATCAGGGACACCGGCTCGCACGGGCTCACGGAACGAAGCAAGCGGCTCTCTGCTCTCTGCCACCCCATGAGGCGCCCCCGAGCACGCTACTTCCACAACTGGTCCTCTCACAAGCACAGAGGAGAGGACAGAGCCCCGTACAGGCAGAGACAGCGTGAGCCCAGACCCAGAGGCCAGTGTGGGAGGGGACAGGACCCGGCAAATCTGTTGGGTTGTCAGCACGTTCATTTGTCACGAGGAAGGGGCCGCGCCGGGCTCGCACACTTGCCAAACGGTGGGAGCCGGTGAGCCAGGCACCGGGAGGGCTTCCCCGTGCCATCACGTTTCAAAAGGACAAGTAATGAGCCACGGTCCGATATCCCTTTTACAGACGTAGAAGACTCAAGGTGTGCTGGTGGTCGCCGGGCCGGGAGGCTGCATGACCCAGAAACCCCATGAAGAGACCCCAAAGCACTTTATTCCCTCGAGGGGCTGGACATCAACAGGACAACTCCACAGTCCACACAACTGCTGTGTATGTAACTCACCGGAGGCTCGGTTAACTAGCGCCCGCTGCCTTGAGGAACGGTCTGTCCCTGGAATAACCCTGAACAACTCCCCTACAACCTTAAGAAAGGACCAACGACACAAATGTGGGCTTAGAGAGAGCTGACTGCTTTATGGAAAAGACTTAAAAAGGGGTAGCAGGAGCCCCCCCCCCCAGCCCCTGATGGAAAGGTGTGGGGAGAGCACAGCACCAGCTTTCCTGCCCCCTCCTCTTCGCCCCTAGGGATTCCCACATCTTTGCAAGGCTGCTGTGGGGTCTAGCCGCCCGTCCGGTGTCTCCACCCAGGAGAATTCACCCGGGCGCTGGAGGGCAGGCCTGGCAGGCTCCAATCAGCCTGGAGCCCAGCATCTCGACTTGATCTTGAAGTTGCTGTGTTCCCGTCCTTCGCACAAGGGTAGCTGCTTTACTCCAGTCCTCAAATAAGAAAGGGACACCAGGGGAAGAGGTGTCCCGTGCGAACACAGCTCCCCACACTTGTCAGAGGCTGCTGCGGGGGAGGGGAGGTGGATTGATTCAAGATGGGCTTTGCCACCGTAAGGCACTTGTACCGTAAGGCACTTGTACCGCTAGATGTAGGCCTGAAGGGGGAGGGACCGTCCTTAGGGACTCAGTCTTTCAAGGAAACATGGAGACGAGAAAGGGAAAAATTGAGAGGCATGATATCCGCCAGATCAACTTTCCAAGGGAGGAAACGAGTGAAGACCCAGGAGCGACTTGGGCTGAGGTCATCATCTCCACTTCGAGATCTCGAGCCCCACACAGGCTCTCTGCTATCAGCGCAGGGCTTGTTTCGGATGCTCTGTCCCCTTCTCTTCCTGCTACGCCCCTGCTTGTGCTCCGCGCGCGTTCTCGCAGTCTCAAAAATAAACATTTACAAAAATTAATTAAAGAAGCAGTGTGGCTCTAAAAGGATTATTTCTTAACCCAAAATGAAAGTTGGGTGTGCAACTGCATCTACGCTTAGCCATGCGGAGAGAAAGGCCTGGGCTCCTTTCGGGAGCCCTACAATCCTGTCCGACTCAGCAGAGGGAAGGCACCCTTCCTCTCTCCCGGGAGCTGCCCGAGACCCGGCAGCCCCCCGCTGCCCCCCAGCAGCCCTGGCAGTGGCTGGGTGGGCTCTGTGTCGCGAAGACAGGTGCCCGGAGTCTCCAGGCTGCTCGAGGGCGCGGTTTGCATGGAGGACATGCCAGTGGCGTCAGGACCAGCACTGAAAGTCCTGGCAAGGTCTGGCACTCGGCAGCCGTGTGGGCACCCGGGGCTCGGCGCCAGGCTCCAGTCCCAGAGCGGCTCACCGGGTTCCAGCTGCCCCACCGGGGGTGGCAGAGATCCCTGCGCAAGGACTGGGGGAGCTCCACTCCAGCTCAGCACCCCCCTCAAGTGACGGTCTTCATTAGAGATTGGAGAACTCTGGAAATATCTAGTTTTTTCTTAGGAACCTAATGTTCTCCTTCACCCTCTTTTTCAAAGGTGGCTCAGAGAAAGGGGTGATGTTATGGACTGTCGTTGAATAAGCACCAAGTAAGGGGAAGTTAAAGCATCTTACAACCGAGGGCTGCTTTAAATCAGGGCATCTGATGAGAGACAGGTGAGGTCTCAGGTGCACCCAGAGATGGGATAAATGAAACGATTTATGATTGACAACTGGGAGGGGTCTCAATGCTGATACAAAAACCCCCTCTCCTGGGGCATCATTAAACCTTTTTCTCCCAGGGGCCACCTGCATGAGAACCCCGAGGGGTTGGTTTAAAATGCAAATCTGAGCCCCACCCTGGTTTTAAAGAATCAGAACCTCTCCAGGGTAGGGAGCCTCAGGGTTAAGCAACTCCCCCCTCGCTGTTAAACAGGGAGGAGGATTTAAACACAAAATAGAGAAGGAAATGAACAAAGACAACATGCACTGGCACTCAGAGTCGCCTAAAAATGGTCTTTGCATAATACTTTAAAAACAAAATACTGGTACTCTAATAATAGTGGCTTGTTTGGTTTTCTTTTACTTTGCTTCCCAGGCACCTCGAGTTCTTAACAGATAAAGTGCGCTGTCTGGGATCATGTGCGCACGATGGCATCCAGGCGGATTTGCACAGACCCTCCACAGAGGGCCAGGGCTGTATTTCCTCGGCCGGAGGGCCCCGCCAGCCCTTGCCTCCGTGCCGGTGGGTTTCTAGTTCATTTCTGGGTTGGCTCCGCATCTTCCTAGAAGGCAGCAACCCAGGAGGAGGGCTGGGGGAGGTTCCGATGGCCCTTGGGCCAAGAGCCCTTCTCAGATAGTCCTGATCCTACGCTGGGCTGGGACAGAACACCCAGCAGGTAACAGGGATAAGCAGGCAGGAGGGAAGCTTCCCGGGGAAGATTAAACACAGTTAATTAAAATCCTGCAGAACGGGAGGCAGGGGGCTAGTGGGGAGGGGCCTGCCGGCCGGAGAGGCAATGCCTGCCCAGAGACTTCCTTCCCAGAGCCGCTTTGCAGCTAATCAAGATTAAATGTGCTGTGCGCCCCAGCCTCCAGTCCCGACAGGTATCCAAGTATCCCTCGCTTGAGGCGGCTCTGGAAGCCCGTGCCAAGACCTGGGCCACTCCAAATGTTTTTTGTTCATCAAATGTTCATCAAAAATTAAGCTTCCAAAAAAACAGTAACAATTAAGCTTCCTGCTATCCTAAAACTCTGGTGAATGAAACACAGAAAACAGGGTGGGGGCAGATCACTGACCCTCAATTACGGTCACCAGCACATCCCCCTCCGGACCTCCCCCCCATCCCACGGCAGGCCAGATCTGGGGGCCCCAAACAGCAGCAGGAGAGCCTCCCAGCAGAGCAAGGCTCTGCCCCTCTAGGACCCTCCGTCCAACCTAGCTCCAGCACCCAGGGACCGCTCGCTCGCTATGCCTTCAGCTTAAGTCACCACCCCATCTCCCAATTACAGAAGACCGAGGGCATCACCATCAAAAAGCATTTATTAACCACCTAAATGCCTGGAGTCTGGGTAAAGATTCATAGGGGCCTGGCCCCTGCCCTGGGAGAGGGTCATTTATGACCATTAAGGCCTGAGTAAGGCAGGCTCCCAGAGGCCCATAAAACTCCCAGGGAAGGAAGTGGGGATTAACCACTTCCTCCTGCCCCTCAAGAAGGGGTTTCAAGCTCTACCAAATTGCAAAGGGGTGGGGGGTGGGGGGTGGGGAGGGAGACTTGGGTCAGAAGATCCTACACCCAGCCATGGCCTCTGCCCGGAGACAGGACGAACCCTGGGGTTTCTCAAATTGCTTTGATTTTTACAGATGAGGGCTTTGTCGTCCTGTGGCCCCCCAGCCCTCTGAGGCACATGCTGGCAGCCTCCCCACCACTCCTGGGCACCGGTCTGAACTCCGCCCAGGGAGGGTCAGAGCATGCGCCAGGAGGGGGAGGGGGAGGGGGAGGGGGGGAGGGAGAGAGACAGAGAGTTTGACAAGTACTATACTATACTGATACAATGACTTAATTCTTTCTCATACTAATCAGTCCAGATTTACTGAATCAAACACTTTCCCTACCCTGGGCCCTTTTCAATCCCCTCATCAGTCACTCAATTTATATCGAAACTCAGATCTAAGAGCAGCTTACAAAGAAAGCCAGTAACACACAGAAACAAGCTTGAGTCAAGAAAGGAAAAGCGCGTCAGTGAGACTTCCTGGATGGAGTTTGGCTCTGAGCTTCCCGGCAGTCAAAGCAAAATGCGCAACACGATGCAATTCTGTCCTTGTCAAGCCATCAGTGTGAGAAGAGGGCCGGCAGCGTTCAGACACAGCAGTGGAGGCTATACGTCCTCGCCTCCCTCCCGGGGGGCCCCACATGGGGGGCTACAGGCACACAGGGGAACGGGCTCTCTGACCTTCCCTTCCTCCTGCGCTGTGGAAATCCTGACAACCCTTCCTTCTTGTGCTGCAGCAAAGCACACAGACACAGGCGCCCAGAACCAAGCTGGACGCCTCCCTGGTGTGTGGAGCAAACTCCCCAAAACTGTACCCTAAACATCCTCTTCTAGAAAACCAAGGAACTCCTCTTCCCATACCACTGCCCAAACCCCTGAAGACAGTAATGGAGGACGGGCGGGGGGGGGGGGGAGTCTCACTGTGAACCCGCCTAAACACGCTGGCCTGTGGGGGGCACGGAGACCTGGGTGTTTGGCCACAGTGGACGGGGAGCACCACCTCCCACTCAGGGGGAGTAATCTTACTTACTTTGGTTCCGACAGGGATGCTTGGCATTCATCTGCCACCCCATTCCTGGCCAGGGCCTACAGGGATGAGGGGGTACGGGAATCAGAGGTTCTGGTGTCGTGGGAGTCCCTGTGACAGACTGCTGTCACCTACGAGGAAGCCCGTGACCAGGATTTTACAGGACCCAAACGCAGGGACGCAGGGGCCTTTCAGGTTGAGAGTTTCAGTCCTTCCCGAGGGCTTTCAAACGACTGTTGGAAGGGGACCCGCCATAAAAAATGCAGCGCTGTTCACTTAACTTCAGACCACAATATTTAGTCTAAGTATGTCCCAAATATCGCATGGGACAGACTCTCACTAAAATCTTACTGTTTATGAAATGGGCACTCTGGGGGCCTAGGGCGGCGCTAAAGCTGGCTTCCCGATGGGTCCTGGGGGCCCCAGCTAGATGGGGCAAACCGGGAGCTGGGGAGCTTCTCCTTGGCTCGGCATGGGGTCTTTTAATGGGGGTGAGGGGGATTCTTCAGTTCGCGGTTAGGACACAAACTGGCTCATTTAATCAACCGGGGATGACTGAGCCACGAGGTGTGCCCCTGTCCCCACCCCCACTGGAGCCCAGAGAAGTCCCCAGGAGCAAACACAGGAGGCTCCAATGGTGTGGGCCATGCAAGCCCGGCGGTCAGCATTCCGGAGGCCGCCATTCCCGCCCTTCAGGAGGAACAAAGAACCCGGCCAGGAATTCCTGCGGCCCAGGCATGGGGGGTGGGGTGGTATCCAAACAAACCTGGGAAGAGAAAAGCGCCCCCAGCAAGGGGCTCTGGGAAGCCCACTCCTGCCGGAGATAAGAAGGCCCAAGGAAAGACTCCGCAAGTATTGAAATTGGACCCTATAAACATGGAATGCGATTTGGGGGCCCGAGTCCCTAACCAGGATGGAGTAAAGGTCAAGAGAGAAACCCTCTAAAGGAAACAGGCCCGACCCTCTGGCTGTAATCATTAACCTTATCTTCAGGTCTTCTTTGTATTGCTGCTCGGTGCTGGCCTTTTACTGTAACCAGTGCAAACATCTTACTGTCCTTCAAAACAGAGGAGGTGGGCGTTGTTGTTGGCTTCGGTCTTAAACAGCTCCTGCATCACGGATGGGGCTCATTCCAGACAGATGCCAAGCAGGGATCCCCAGCAAAAAGGGCCTCGGGAAGTAGAGCGAGCGTGGGGGTGGGGCCGGAGGAAAGCACCCTCATCACCTCGGGCTGCTGCCGCCACTTCTACCAACAACACGGCAGACAGGGTCCTCGGAGGGTGAGGTGCTGGGGCTTTCAAAGTTCGGGGACCGCAAGGCTCTCTTCTGCGCCGAGGGCAGAGATGGTTGCCAGGGTGCCTGTGTTCCCATCCAAGTCCCTTTCACCATCCCCGACCCCAGGTTTTCGGTGGGGGCCCTACAGCTCCCTGGGGCCTGTCTGAAGGAACTCTGGTAAACACTGGTTGAACATTTGCTTTGCAGATAAAGTTCTAATCATCAATGGAGTCCTCAGCGAAGTGCTTTCCACGTTTTTCAAATGCCCAGCTCACTCCTCAAAGGCTGCCAAGGTCTTTCTTCAAGTGGCCCTCCTCCTCTGTACCTGAGCACCACCCACCGGAACCCCCCACCCCCGCCCCATGGTGGGGAGCGGGCAGTGTGCTTTCACCCTTCCTCAGTTTCAGCTCCAGATCACAACTACCTCCTGCCACAGACCACGCAGTATAGGAACTAGAACACGAGGAAAAATGGGGAAACTCTGGACAGTGATAGGACCCCTCCCCCAAAGCAAAGCTCAAACAATCAACCTTCTGAAGACTGAATAATTCTACACGAAGGAAACTGCCTAAAACCTACCGCAGAGTTTTCAGATTTGAGGAAAACATGTCATCCAGCGAATGATATTTACAATTGGTCCCTGAACTGCCCTTTAAATTTAAATTTTTCAGGAAGCTCAAAACCAATTTTTTTTTCCTCAAAGGGAAGAGTCTTTGGTAAGGGAAGCCACCAACTGTCACCTCCAATTGACCTGGCAGGCCCTGGAAAAGCCACGAACTCCCCTGAAGTGTTCACTACCAAAGGCCTAGACTCCAAGGACAAGATAGCTGTTGGCCCTCCAATCCCACCCCTTCTGGAAAAACATGGAAGTTGCCACCGTGGGTTAAGAAGTCACTTCACTGCATACTCTTTGTGGGCCCCTGAATTTAAAAATCACGTCAAACAGAACAATGTTTAAAGCACAACACCTAACCAAAACGAATTTAGCACTTTTACATGTACCTTACTCATCACGGTACCCCAAATCCCCAGTAATTCTATTTCTCTTAATAGTTATGTAAGGGACTCCAGAAGGCAATTCGGTTCAGGTCCTTTGTGTCCTCAAACACCCGGATACAGCCAGGCACATGGCGGCCACTCAAAAGGGAAACGTGTTGATTGGACGGAATTCACTTCCATGTTTTCCAAGCAATCCTTGAGGAATCCGCCCCCCAGCAGGCCTCAGCTCACTGGGAAACAATGTGCCCTGGCCATTTGCATTGTGGCCCTGACACAGCAAAAGGTTTAAGAGAAAAAGCAGGACTATGGGCCTTCAGAGGCTAAAATGCTTCAGAGCTGAAGCCTTCAGGGAGTTTTACAGTGTCCAACGTCCTATGCCTCACTCTAGTTTTGGTAAATCCTCAACACCCCTGACCAAAGGAACAGGCCAAATTCTCCAAAGATTAGCACTAAAAGCTACTGCAGCACAACAGGAACTTTCTGGGACGGTAGAAATGGTCCATCTTGTTGCTGGTGGTGTATACATTTGTCAGGACACATCACAACATGTGCTTAAAATGAGTGCATTGTGCCTCGACTGTACCTCAGTAAGGATGAGTAAATGAGTTGTATTTTGTTTGTCCTACAAGGACGTGTCGGGTTTATTATCACATATAAAAGACAGGGCAGAATGTGGAACGGTAACTACAGTATCCAAATAAACGACACATCTAAAAAACTGTATCCTTTGACACATCTAAACAACTGTATCCTTTGTGTGATTACGTGAATTAAATGACAGGTACAGTCAGTCCTAAAGCTAATGTTGCTCACGCATAACACAACCCAATACAATCCAAATTGTGAAACAGTAGTTACATCTGGGGAGTGGAATTAACAAGTTACATTTGTTTCAGCCGCTTAGGAGGAACAGCAGAGTGCATTCAGGAGACTGCCAAGAGGTCAGCCACGGGCACAGGGCCGCAAAGCACGACCACGCCACCCACACCAACCTCAGGCCAGCAGCACCCACGGGGTAACAGCCTGCGCACACCCGCTGTCACCCCAGCTGGCGGCTACTCTCGGAAAGGCTTCCCACAAACGTGTGGTTTGTAAAGGAATGGAAAATCAGACTACCTGCCAACAGGACATTAAGCTTGTTGGTGTAGACCCCACCTCAGATGATACACCAAAACTACGTCCTCAAGATTAGAGACACAGACTGTAAACAACGTTATTAAAGAGGACCTCCAACCACAAAATGCCAACAAACTGATTTTCTTAAAACCCGGGAGAGAGAGAGGCCTGGAACCTAGGCAATTGGGGAAGAAACACAAATGGTCAATAAACATATGAAAAGACGCCCGCCTCACAAGTAATCGCGGAAATGCAAAATAAAATGCAAAATAAAAAGACAGGAGAGGCCATTTCTCTCCCATTAGATTGATGGCTGGGACGGTGGGGTGGGAAGGAAATAGGGCTGGTGGGAGGCAGGACCTCGGGAGCAAATTAACATTTCAAATGCACCTCTCGGGAAATTCCTTGGCAGGGAGCGGGAGGGTGACCTGCCTCTAGAAGCAACAGGGACCTAGGATGTTCGTGTTGAACGCAGTGGCCAAATGTAGAGAAAGATCCAAATAAGAGGACAGTTACATAAATTCCACACCATCAACACCAAGTTCAGAGCACTGATGACCAGCTGGTCGGTACAGGAAAACGTGTACGTGCTTCCAACACATTTCCACACACGTGTGTGTGTCTGTGTGTGTGTACGATGTTAAAAAGTTTAGAAGAAAATGCACAGAGATCACACACTTGAGAAAGGACTGGGTACACACCCAAATAAATCATAAATCACAACAAAGGTTGTATTTACATGATCAGAATTAGAGTTAACCTGGCCCAAACTACCTCCTGGGAACAGAATACAAAAGAACCTTGAGGAAAATTTCAAATCTCAACTTCCCATCCATCCAGAAACTACAAGCAGAGGGTGGTTAAAGGAGGAAGGATCAAAGGTCAAATACAGTCATGGGCATACAACATTCAGAAAACTCACAACCCCAAATGACAAGAGTTGTGAAGTTAAAAAAAAAAGGTTTTTTCAGGGGCACCTGCCCAGGTGGCTCAGTCGGTTAAGCGTCTGGTTTGGCTCAGGTCACGATCTCACGGGTCTGTGAGTTGGAGGCAGGCTCACTGCGGGTCAGCACAGAGCCCACTTCGGGTCTTTGGTTTTCCTCTCTGCCCCTCCCCCATTCCTGCTCGTGCTCTCAAAAAATATCTAACACTGTTACAATAAACAATAAAACATTGCTTTTTAAATTTAAAAGACGTCGATGTTGTTATAAAAAAACAGAAGTTTAAACAAAACCCACCACGTCCCCTCCTCCCTTGGAACCCATCAAGTGTCTGCAGATGTCCCACAGGGTTCGTGAAGCACTCATTCACTTGGTTTTGCTGCTGGGTTTTGTTCACGGTGGGCTGGGGATAACCTCACTAAGTGACACCCCATCCAGTCCAGGAACTAAACTGAGAAAGGCCTGGCGGACAGGACAGTCACCTTCAAGTTGGCTTTACAGACTTGTGTTTTCTTGATCTGCTGAACCCACAGAAATGTGTCACCGCGGACACACAGCAGCCCTCTCCACCATGACACACACGAGAAACTGTTACAGGCCAGCAATGGGGACCCAAGAGCCTGAAACCCAATCTCTTCCCAAACCTGGGCCATACGTTCCCTCCCCCTGCCCAACATCTTCATCATTTGATCTGTGCACTGGGTTTCTTCATTTTATTCCCACTGATTTGTTGTTGCTTTTCATACTTTTTGGGTGGAGAACTGGTTTTGCATCCTGACATACAAAAAAAACCCTTGAAAAGAAATTCCATGGGGCTAGAATAGGGCCCAATGAACTGGGAATTCAAATTTTGTGCTTGGTTTTTCAGTAGACCTTACTGAGCAGACAGGGGGAAAAGCCAGAATATGAATGCTAAAGACACCAGATATGAACAGCACCCTTCCTTGAGAGGGAATCTGCTTTCAAATTTCAAGCCTGAAGCAGAACTTTCAGTCAGACATGCCCAAATACTTGTACCCCCTTTCTTCACATGTATTTCTAGGTTACTAACTTTTACACGTATAATTAACAATATTCACGTACAATATCGTGAGTTAGGAAACAACCAACAGCAAAGCAAAGATGAAGACAGGGAGTAACTTCAGTTCTTATATATAAAGGCCCACGTATTTATCACACTATACACTTAAGGATGAATCCAATCAGGGGCAGGGGCACCTGGGTGGCTCGGTCGGTCTCAGCTCAGGTCATGATTCCATCATTTCACAAGTTTGAGTCCTGCATAGGGCTCTCTGACCCTCCCCTGCTCATGCTCTCTCTCAAAAATAAATAAAACATTAAAAAAGTCCAGTTACATTGGTAACAAATTTTCCTTTTCAAGTTTTAAAACTTTTTTTTAAATTTTTTTAAATGTTCTTATTTATTTCTGAGAGAGAGACAGTGTGAGCAGAGAAGGGTCAGAGAGAGAGGGAGACACAAAATCTGAAGCAGGCTCCAGGTTCTGAGCTGTCAGCGCAGAGCCCAGACGCGGGGCTTAAACCCACGAACCGTGAGATCATGACCTGGGCCAAAGTCAGATGCTCAACCGACAGCCACCCAGGTACCCGAGTATTCCTCTAGAACTTAACGGAGGACCATGCGGGAGAAGAAGGGGGAAAATAGTTGGAGAGAGGGAGGGAGGCAAACCATGAGAGACTCTTGAATGCTGAGAACAAACTGAGGGCTGATGGGAGTGTGGGGGGGTGAAGCGGGTGATGGGCATGGAGGAGGGCACTTGTTGGGATGAGCACTGGGTGTTATATGGAAACCAACTTGACAATAAACTATTTAAGAAAAAATAAAAATAAAATAAAGTATTCCTCTAGATCCCCTGAAAGCTCTGATAAAAGCTAACGAGAACCACAGGAAATAAGAGCCAAGGGTGGAATGGTGCAGGGGAGTGGTGGTGCGGACTTCCAGTAGTGGGAGGAAGAGGTGGTGGGGATGGAGAGCACACAGCATGGAAGGGTGTGTAGTCTGGTGACAGCGCATGGCGCTGGGGGCGGCTACACCTCCGGTACACACAAGAGGACGCACACGTGTCCTGTCCCCACGCTGTGCACCTGCATCCTTGTGTGCTGACTGTGCTTCAATTAAAGGGGGGCGGAGGGTCCCGAATGATTAATACAAATAAAAATCAGGACCGGCAGGTCAGCTCCTTCACGTTACACTTCCTAATAATTTCTTCACTTCTACTTATGTTCAGGCCACACTCCAACTTTCCATCAGGAAGTACTTCATTTGGGGCGCCTGGGTGGCCCGTCCAACTTTGGCTCAAGTCATGATCTCGCGGTTCGTGGGTTTGAGCCCCGCGTGGGGCTCTGTGCTGACAGCTCAGGGCCTGGAGCCTGTTTCTGATTCTCTGTCTCCCTCTCTCTGACCCTCCACTGTTCATACTGCATCTCTCTTCTCTCTCTCAGAAATAAATAAAACATTAAAAAAATTAGGAAAAAAAAAAAAAGGAAATACTTTATTTGATTCGCAAAGAGGTGAGCCCCAAGCAGTGTAGAGCGATGGGGAAACAGGCTCAAAGGCACACAAGGTCACCGACAAACCCTCTGGATGAGAAGGGGCACTCCAGCCCGAGACAGGGGCCACGCCGGCCACCAACGCTCAAGGTGGCACCGCACAGTTCCAGGCAGGAAATACTCGCAATTGCAGGAAACACGAGAGTCCCTCAGCTGCTGACCGTGCACAGCGTGGGTCCCCGTAGGGTGGACTACTCAGCGGGTCAGAAGGGAGGAGCCGTGGATACCCGTGGCGACGTGGACGGCTCGACTGCATTAGGCCAAGTGAAAACCCCCGACCTGAAGTCCTGGCCTCTGAGTAATTCCGTTTTCTCACATTCTGGAAGAGACAAAACCACACGCCTGGGAAAACAGACCAGCCTTGACTGAGGCTGCAGGGAGGAGGCATTTTCGAAGTGATGACATGCTCTGTATTTCTGTACTTTCACACTACAAAATCTTTATTTTTGAGAGAGCACAAGAGGGAGGGGGACGGAGGATCTGAAGCGGGCTCTGCGCTGACAGCACAGAGCCTGGCACGGGGTTCGAACTCAAGACCCGTGAGATCACGACCTGAGCCAAAGTCAGCGGCTCAACCAACTGAGCCCCGCAGGCGCCCCTTGCACACTATATAATCTTGTCAAAATGGGCAGAATTGCACACCAAAAAAAGGTGAAATTTTTACAATATGTAAATTATATCTCAGTAAACAAAAACAAATAGCAAAAAACAAACCCAGGAAATCAGCAGATTGGAGAAGTGAGGCCTTCCTTCACTCCAAGGTTCCAATGTACAAGCTCAGTATGAACTGTAGACAAAGGAAGGGGGGGCTTCAGGGCTGAGGGGAAGGACGAGAGGCAGGGAAAGGGGGAGCTCCTTCCTACGCGGCCTGTAGGCAGCCTCCCCCTCACTCAAGATTATAACCGCATCGTGTACCAGGAGCAGCCCCACTCTGGGCTCAGAGCCCAATCAAGGCCAGCAGGGAAGGCAGGGAAGCCCTCAATCCCAAATCAGCTGCGTCGACCCCCGACGAAAGGGACTTGGGGCTGTTTTGCGGTTTCTCCAGGGCCTCCTGCCTTCCCAGGTCACAGGAACCTTGGGCGCTCATTCCATTTTTAGTTAAACCCAAGTGCGGGGCTCGGCCAGATGTGGGAACAAAAGTGGCCGTGTCTCCTCATAAGCGCACAACTCACCTGGCGAGCGCGTGGGGCTGCGCGGGAGCCAGCAGGGGGGTCTAGACAGCACTGGCTGCAGCACCGGGAGCGGACTTGGAACACATTCTGCCTCAGTCTGTGGTCCCCCCTGACCTTTGGTGACCAGGCCAGGCGGTGGCCCGGGTGGGATGCCATCTCCCCAGCTGTGCTGCTTGCTGACTTCTTGTGGCCTCTGGGCCTCAGACCCAAACTCCGGTGCCCCCCCTCCTTTGTGACTCTTTTGCAGGGGGTAGGAGGGAGCAGGCACTGAGCAGGCCACACCGCTGCTTGGCCGGCTGAGCCCCAGCGACACCGGGGACAACAGAGGGCAAACGGAAGTGCTCGTCTCCAGGTAAGAGGTCATCGCCCCAGAACGCAGTGGCGCTCCAGGGACAGCACCCCATTCAGCTTGCAGCTCTGGACCCCGGAGGGGACAGCTCGTCTTCCCGGCCCAAAAGAACCCTCCCGAGAGAACCTACTACTAAACCTCCATGTCTCTGCTCCACACTTGGCCGCGCGTCCCTATGGCTGCACTTTGAGCACAAGCCTACAGAGGATCCATCCTAAGCGGGAGCCGTCTCCCAGAGGCAGGGGGCCCAGACCCGGATCTGTGGCTGGTCTAACACCCCCGTGAGGGCTGCTGTTGCCACCTGGTCTACAATGGCCCTGTCCGAAACACCTGTGCTGAGGGAGCCAGAACTACCTGTAGCAGCAAAATCTAAGCGTGTAATGTTTCTGAGGCGCCTGGCTGGTTCAGAGTGCGAGAGCGCACAGCTCCTGATCCTGGCGTCATGAGTTTGAGGCCCACGCTGGGTGTCGAGATTACTTCAATAAATGAAATTTTAGGAAATAAATATTTTAAATTAATGTCTACATCTCACGTGGGCCTCAAACTCACAGTCCTGAACTGGCATGCCGCTCTGAGCGAGCCAGCCAGGCACCAGGCCTAAGTGTGTCCGTTTTTTTTAAAATACTTTGTTTTGTTTATTTACGTTGAGAGAGAGATGGAATGAGTGGGGGAAGGGCAGAGAGAGGGGGAGAGGGGGAGAGAGGATCCAAAGCTGACTCTGTACTGTCAGCACGAGCCCGACGCAGGGCTCGAATTCAAGGAACCGTGAGATCATGACCTGAGCTGAAGCCGAATGCTAACCAACTGAGCCACCCACATGCCCCACGTCAATTTTTTAATACACACCGTTTTCATAATTTTCCTAATTAGTCAAAGAGTATGAAAGAAGTTCCCAAAACCCACTGGCATTTCAAGAAAAACTTTTTTTTAACTGCAAATGGTTCAATCTGGAAGGAGATGGCTGGCCAAGCCTTCCTGAAGCAAGACTAAAGCACACCATGGCTGGCACGGGTTCAGGAAGGCACAGGAGCATTTCTTATTCTCATGGGGTCCTCACCAGCGCAGGGTCCAGAGCCCATTCAGGGCCCCTCTAAATTCACAAGGTAGCAGAGCCACAAGAGAAGGCCTTCAGTCTTCGCAACGGGCCTTCATCTCGTGTGCGCACGCTGCTCTGCTTCATCCATAGTCCATTCATGTGGGTGGTGTGCGCTCTTCTGCCCAAGGCTCTGGATAAATCCCAACTGAGAATTATGACCAAGCCCCCTTCTCATGACCGAGCCCAATATTTAGAGCTTCCTGATGTACGACAGAGAGCAAGAACTTTATAGCCGAAGATTACCACCTCCTCAGGGCATCTGTGTGGGGCAAAAACATGTTTTGGGGCAAATTACAACTGGCTGCCAAGTTGTTTTCGGGCCCATTGGTCATTAAACTGGGATCATTACACAGATTCATTTAGAAAAGAACTCTTTTGGTCGGATCTGATGCTCTGGTAAGGAACTGTCAGAGGTTAGTGGAAACTCCCACATTTAGGACAAAATAAAATACTGGCCCGAAGTCTTCAGATTAAATATGGATCTCCCAAAATCTCAGCCGGGCTTCAATGGGAAACGAAACCCTTCAAGCATTTCATTGCATCCTACCTTCAAACCATGTAAAACATGGGGGGAGGGCGGGGGGGGCGCACCTGGGTGGCTTAAAGTTGGTTAAAGCATCCGACTTCCACTCAGGTCGCAATACCGTGGCCTGGGAGTTCGAGCCCCGCGTGGGGCTCTGTGCTGACAGCTCAGAGCCTGGAGCCTGATTCGGATTCTGTGTCGCCCCCTCTCTCTGCCCCTCCCCTCCACATACGCCGTCTCCCTGTCTCTCTCTCTCAAATATAAACATTAAAAAAAAGTTTTTAACTGAGGGAAGCTGGGATGGTATATGAAGGAAGGAATTAACAGTGGAACAAGGTTTAAGTCAAATAGTTTCAGATGTAAATCACCAGCATCCGCGGCCCCCCCCCCCATCCCTCCTGATTTTTTCTGGAGTCCTGTCAGTCAAAATAGTCAATCTGGTTTCAGTCAACTCAGTTTGTGGGTATAGACAAAACCTCAAAGGGAAAAGAATAATTTAGTACTGAACAAGCACGAGGTCACATCAGCTGAAGAGGAAAGATGGATCAAGCTTCCCCTTGGAAGTCACAATGTGTGAAAGGTGGAGAGAAAGGGGGACAGCCGGGCTTGCGCTGGGTGGCCATCTTGCTCCCTCTAAGCAACTGTAATTCTTCATCAATATCTTTCTGTTGCTCTCTTCCAAAATAAGAGGAGATGGCAAAAGCAGCCTCGCCGCTGGGCCCAGCCTCTAACTCTTTGTTAGTGTTTGGGGGAGGGAACACTACTTTGAACCCGCCTGCGAGCGAGGACACTTCTCAACCTTTTGCTTCAGTGTCACGAAGAATGACACCAAAATGGTCCTTTATTCACTGAGAATGAATACATGTAAAATAAACCCTGCCCTGTGTGAGGGATGGAGATGGAGAAATGGCAAAACTAAGCAAAGCTAGCACCAGAGGAAATAAAACTGGGGCGGGAAGGGTTATGTTTTAGAGGTCTAGAACGATCACGTAAGTTAAAATTTCTCTTTAATCAGAAAGACTTACAAATCCTGTTTTCTCCTGGCAAAGTACTTCAACCAACACAAGCACTTCGGCGATTTCATCTCTATATATACAATGTTTATGAGATGGAAACATAAAAAGCCAAACAGCTGTGCTCAAAATCTTACACGCCAGAAGAACGTGGTTTCCAGGTTAACTAGTACATTTTAATGTTGGTTTTGGCGACCTCCAATGTAAAAGGGCTCCCTAGAAATAGCATTTATAAGTAGCTAAAACAGGACGGAGAATCAGGGTGGAAAAGGGAAATTCTACTCTTCAAACACTTTACAGATTCCTTTAGTCCGTTGTCCTAGTAAGTTAAAACAACTGAATCAAAGAATGTTTACTAGGTTCAAGTAAACTGAAGAATGGCAGTATGGGAGAAAATAAGTGCCTGTCTTCTTCCGGAAATATCTCCAAGGTTTCCAAAATACAGATTTCCTAACATTGGGAATAAAAATTCTGCAGACCAAAACCAAGTCTATGTCACCTTAAAACCAGTGAGTAGTTTACTCTTTAGGAAGAAAAGTCAGTCATAAAAGACCTCCAGATGCCGACACCAGCACAGCCTCAACTCTTACTGGTACAGCTTAGAAGAGGTGGTGGTGGTGCGCCCCCCCCCCCCCCCCGCAACCTCATGAGCACAGGCTGCAAACTCGTCCTTGGGATCCATGTTGATAAAACCCATCCCTAAGCACTTTAATGGAAGGCTGGGCACATTCCTCAGCTCAAACTGTGACTTTTTAAAAAGCCTCCAAGATTACATTCAAGGCTACAGAATTAAGATATCAATGATGAACACTTCCCTCCCATATATTTTCATCAAGCCATTTTTTTTTTTTTAAGAGACTCCAACCTGGTGAACTGGATTCAAAGTGGCAAGTTCCAGTTATTTCCAAGGGATGCACGGAAAGTTAAGTTTTCTGGCAAATGGAGGAGATATTTGTGTTAAGCGGACACATGTCCACCGAATCCTGTAGAGCACGTCGAAGATGGGGCACAGAAATTCTGGAATGCACATTTCTATTCGCTGTTTTCCTCTTGTCCTGAACAAAATGTCTTGTGACATACATTTTATAATTTACACAGCTCGTACATATAGCTTAAAAACACGCATACACTGCGCTGAAAAAGCTTAGATCCTGGGAATGTAGAATATATTGATCCCAGTACTGCTACCATCCCCGATCACCATGACTTATTCAAAGTAAGATACAAGACAAGAACCCATTACGTTAGGCAGCCAACAGCCTTCCTCAAAGTGGTAGGAAACTGGCTTTTGGAGAGTCGTTTCTTGGGGGAAAAGTCCTCTAGCCTAGTATGGACGGATCAATACACAAGATCATAGTGGGTTGGAATTCTAGAATTTATATGGAGAGGAGGCTGTGTTTTCTTTTTTTAAGTCCAATGCAGTAACTCAACAGGCACCTGTGCCCCATTTTCCTTCCTGGAGACAGGAAAACCAACTCCCACCTGCCCTTCCTAAGTGGGAACAATATTGCCACGGTCGGTGGGCTGAGCTACAATGTTTCCCGCGGCTCAAGATGGCAACTGCGTCACCCCCGCCTGCCCACCCGGCTAGCGACCGGGCCCTTCCGGGGACGCAACACGCTCAGGGCCCACCCCTGTGACACAGCACCCCCCCCGACCGCCCCCTACCCCGAGATGGGGGCTCCTGCCCCAAACATCGGCATCACAACAAGGGCAATCGTGGGCCGGCACGCTCGCTCTCGTTGCGCTGAACTCCTATACTCTGCGCCCCAAAGGCGCGCCCCCCGTTTCCGGAGGACGCCTTCTCAGGTGCCCTGGGGGAGGAGCGGCCACCGTCCCGCCGCGGCGCCACGGCCGCCGCCTCCCGGGCTCCCTCCGGTCCTGACCGCCGCGCCGCCGGCTGCTCGCGGCCCGGCGCCTGCAGGCCTTTGAACTGACCACCGGGCCACAGAAACTAGCGAAAAACCCCAAACTACGGTTTTAAAGGAGTCACAATTCCTTTATCATCTTGTTGTTAAATCCAATTATCTTCTTTGAGGTTTCACAGTTACATTTTAACGCAAGTTCTGGAAACTTGCCAATCCCAAGGAGCCATTTCTGGGGGTGGGGGAGCCTCAAGAAAGCCCTGCGGGAACAGACCCTCCAGGCCAACCCGCCCCCCCCCCACGACCCGGGCGGCCAAAGCAGCTTCCCGGGGATGGAAGCGCGGAAAGGCCAGGGTCCCAGCCTCCTCCCCAAGGTCAGGGAGCCCCGCGGAAAGGCAGGGGCGCCCTGAGTATTTAAGGGGGCCTGCCGACACGGAAGGCGAACAGGGGGCACCCCTGCGTGACCCTGGTGCTTGCCCCCGCTCCTCCATTCCCAGCACTGGTGGGTCACCTTTAAGCTCCAAACTTCCCGGCATCCTAAATGCAGACGTGATTAAAGGTCTAGAAAGTAATTTCCAAGAGGTCTTCTTTAAATGAAAACCCGAGAGGAAACAATTCCAAAACCCCAGAAAACTTCATGCTCTTAAGGACGGCTGACAATGTCACACACATCAGTGCCTCGGCCGAACTTCAGCCGAGCAGCGCACAACTTACGACGCGAATTTTCAGGGCGTCCGTGAGCCTCCCTGGAGAGGGGACCTTCGCTCCTCGCGTCACACTCACCCACGCCGCTTGAATAATAGTGTTATAATTTTAAAAGTGTATAAACCTTTTACAAGTCCCGCCACACGAAGCATCTTCTGCTTTAGCCTCAATAAAACGAATGTGGATCTCTAACTGGGAATAAATAAAACCTGACGCTTAAACTCAGCTGCCGGGAGGGAGAATTCAATCGCCGCCCCTCCCAGGAGGGAAACCTTCCCTCCGTTCACGGCCCCCCTCCCTCCCCATTGACCCTAATCTTCAAGTGATTTGACTCCATCTTTTCATTCCTGGGCTTCAAGACCAGTATTTAGCCCATTCGTTTTTCTAAAGGCGATGGAAGAACGGACTACAACCATTCACCCCCAAATGTGGCAACTTTTAAGACGCAAAGCTTAAAACTGAGGGAAAAGAATGCCCCCTAGCTTAATACCTAGAAGGAAACCTAAAATGCGGCGCCTACAACGAGTAGATTAGAATTTCAACTTTTTTCCAATAGGAGACGCCGGCTTAAGTCCATCAAGCAGTAGCTCCGCCCTCCTCCCCAAATAGGTTAGGCGTGGAGGCGGCTGCACGCCGTGCAAGCCGGTCCGCTCGGCGCGGGCACGCGCGCTCCGGCTCGCGCGCGGCGACTCCCACCCGGATCTTTAAACCCTGCGGCGTCCCCGGCTCGCCCTCCGAGCGGGACCGCACACAGCCCGTCTCCCGGGGCTGCGGGGAGACGGCTTCCAGCCCCGACCGCCCAGCAGAGCCGGCTCCCCGAGAATTTTAGTCCCCTCCTCTAAGGAGTTTCAGGTGCCAGTGGAAGAAGGTCTCACAGTGTGCAAAGTCAGCCAGAGAGGTTCGTTCGACGGCCGGAAGGGCGGAATCAAACCCAAAGGCTGCAGGGCAGCCCCCGGGCCCGCGCCGCTGCAGACCCGTCTGGCTTTTCCCGAAGGGAAGTCCGCCCGTGGCGGAGCGGGGTGGGGGCACCTCCCCAATCAGGGCAACCAACTCCCACGGGGATCGAGGGCGGCGGGGGGGCTCCGGGCTGCGCGGGGTCCACGGCAAGGTCCCCTGATTCCCCCTTGTCACAAGCGCGCACGTGGGAGCCAGAGTCTACACAGGCGCAAGCATCACAAACTCACAGCCGTCTGGATCCGGGCTCCTAAGCCACTTAAAAGCCAATCTACTACCAAGAACAAGAAGAGAAAATCCGCGAAAGGAGGGCCCTCAGCACACGGGGGGCCTGTGGGGTGGCTGTAGCGGGAGACCACGTCTACACAGACACAGACACACAACCTTCTATCCCCGGCTTCACAGCACACACGTTTTATCCAGCAGAAATGAGGAAATCAAAACTCAAAAGAGAGTGTTCTCAAACCTCGGGAACGATGGGGGGGGGGGGGCTCGCACACGCAGGCCAGCTCTACACACACACACACACACACACACCCACACACACACACACACCCACTCTTCCCGGCTCCTGCCTCTTCGGAGGCTCCGGCGGCCACCGCGGGCCCGAGAGAACATGACACACGGAACAGGGGCCTCCGCGCCCCGGGGTCCCTCGCTGCGAGCGCACCGAAGCCAGGCCTGCGCGCGCAAACTTCCCGCGTAACGACCCACTTGGCGGCGGCGACCGCCGCGTGGCCAGCGGGAACGCGCGACACCGCCGAGGACCCCCCCGGCCCCCCACCCCCACCCCGCCCGGGGGCCGGCGGTGCCCGCCGCGCCGTCGCCGCCACTCACCTCGTCGTCGTGGTGCTGGCAGAAGCCGAGGCGCTCCGGGAACACGGACAGGATGGAGAAGGGCGCGCCGGGGAAGGGCGGCCCGAGCCCGAGCTGCTGCGCGGCGGCGGCGGCGGCGGCGGCGCCCGGCGGGCCGCGCTCGATGTAGTGGTCCTTGGTGAGGCGCACGCGCTGGTGCGCGCGGACGCAGTTGTCGCACAGGTGCTCTTGGCAGTCCAGGCAGCGCGACGACGCCGCGTTGCCCTCGTCGCAGGAGCTGCAGCCGTGCGGCCGGCGCAGCAGCAGCGCGGCCGGGGCGGCGGCGGCGGCGGCGGCGGCGGCGGCGGGGCCTCCGGGCGCGGCGCGGGGCGGCGCGGGCGGCGGCGGCGCGGGCGGCAGCGGCGGCGGGGCGGCGGCGGGCGCGCGCGGGTGCGCGTGGTGCGCGTGGTGCCGGTGGTTGCTGTGGCCGCCCGCGCCCGCCGCCGCCGCCCCGGCGCGCCCGTTCTTGGGCTGCGGCTCGTCGGCCGTGGCCACCACGGCGTCGAGCAGGTTGCTGAGCAGGAAGGCGGACGAGGGCAGCGCGTCCATGCCGGCCGCCTCGGCCAGCACGACCTTCTGGTCGCACACGGGGCAGCGCAGCTTGAGGGGCTCCCCGGGCGCGCCGCCGCCGCCGCCGCCGCCGCCGCCCGCGCCCCCGCCCGCCGGCAGCCGGTGCGCCTCGAGGCACGCGCGGCAGAAGGCGTGCAGGCAGGGCAGGACGTGCAGGCGGCGCGCCGCGGCCCCCGGGCCCCCGCCGCCGCCGCCGCCCGACGACGTGGACGTCTGCGAGGACGACGACGACGCGGACGAGCCGGAGGAGAGCGGCGCCGGCGAGCCGCACATCTCCTTGCACAGCAGGCAGATCTGGAAGTCGGTCTCGGGGAACGAAGCCATTTGCAAGGCGGCTCGGAGGAGGGAGGAGACCAGAGAGGAAGAGGAGGAGGATCGGCGAGGTAGGTGGTGTGAGGGGGGGGGGGGCGCCGACTCACTCAGAAAAGCGCATCGATCGGGCCTGCGATCCCCCAGGAGGCGGCTCCCGAGCGGCGCGGCGCGCCTGGCCTCGTCGCGTCCCGCCCGCGCGCGGCCAGCCCCGACGCCGCGGGCATCAAATGCCACCAGCCGGAGGCGACCCAGATTCCGCCCGGAGGACGCGAGGCTGCGTGCCTTTCGGAGCGGGAGCGCCGGAACAAGTCCCGACACGCGAGGGGCGAGCGGGGGCGGGCAGGTCAGAGGACTCGCCGCAGCGGCTGAAGCGCCGTCCTCGCCCGCCGAGGGGGGCCCCCCACAGTCGAGCCTGCGGCGCAGTCCCGGTCCCGACGGGGGGAAGCGGCGTTATTCGGTCCCGCGGGTGTTCGCTGCGTCGCTTCTCTTCCAGCGGATTTAGTTTTAGTCTCTTCTCGGGAGAGGCAGGCGCCCCCAAAGTAGCCAAGGCGGGAGCGGCGCGACGCCGGGCCCGTGTCCCCCCGCGCGACGCCGGCCGCCCCGCCGCATGACGCGGCGGCCCGGGGCTCCTGGGTGGCCTGGCGGGCGGCGCTCGGGGCTTGCGCGCGGCCGGGCGCGGCGTCCCCTGCAGGGCGCTCGGCCGCGCCGCAGCTGCAGCGAGCGGGCCCGGCCGCGGCCGCACGCGGGTAGTACGCACGCGCGCCCCACGCGCCTCGGGGCTCCCGCGCGCCCGGCCGCCGGCGCCTAACACGCACGCGCGCCCCACGCGGCCCGGGGCCCCCGCGCGCCCGCCCGGCCGCCGGCGCCCAACACGCACGCGCGCCCCACGCGCCTCGGAGCTCCCGCGCGCGCCCGGCCCGGCCGCCGGCGCCCAACACGCACGCGCGCCCCACGCGGCCCGGGGCCCCCGCGCCCCCGCCTCGCCGGGCCCGGGCGCCTCCCGCGCGCGCTCCTTCCCCGCCGGCTTAGCCGCGCCGCAGCGCGGGGCCGCAGGTCCCCGCGGGCCGTCCTGAATTATTCATCGGCAGGAAGATATTGGATGTACCCGCTGCCCGCTCCGCGCGAGCCGTCGTGCAATGCTATCCGAGCTCCGCGCGCGCCCCGCGCCCCTCCTCCTCCTCCGCACGTCCGTCCTCTCTGAAACCTTGGCAGCGAAGGGGGATCACATTTCCTTTGTCATCGGGCCATTTCGCCCTCGCCTCGGTCCCCCCTCCGATCCCGAGCCGCGGGGACGGAGCTTCCTCCGGGGCGCGCAGGAGTCAGGGGCACCGGCGGCAGCCCGGCGCGGCGGGCTCGGGGGCCGCGTGGCCGACGCCGCCGGCGCGCGTCATCCTCTCCCGGAGTCACAGAGCGAGACCGGGTGGCCTGGGCCCTCCCGGGGCTCTGCACGGCTCCCCCGGTTCGGGCCGCCGGGTGCGTGCGCGCGCGCGCGCCCCCTCTTTCTCTGCTTTGCCGCCTCTTCCTCCTCCTCCTCCTCCTCCTCCTCTCCGCTCAGGACGCCGGTTATTGGGACTGATCGGAATTCGGAATCCTTTTAATCTCCAAAGGAGCAAACTCACTTCCGCCCGAGTGCGGGGAGGGGGCTGGGGGAGGGGACACAGGGGAGGGGGCTCCAGGCAAACAGGAAACATTAGCCCTCTCGGCTCGGCTCGCTTTTGTGTGCTCCCTCCCTCCGCCCTCCGCCCTCCGCCCTCCTCCGGGCCGCTGGGGAGATGAACGCCCCCGGGCTGCGGTGTGACGACCTTTGAAACCTTCCGAGCGAGGAGCCGGGAGCGACTCTTCCGTTTATTTAAAAAAGAAAAAATTTCATTTGGAATCCTGGTCCCACCGAGGAGCTGCTATCCCCTGCCAGTGAGGTCTGGGTCCCCCCCCCTCCGCAACATACACACACTTTTTTTTTTTTTTCCTTTTTACGTTTTCTTAAGGACTCTGCATATCAATACCCAACCACACACTTGTGTGCTGTTGGATGCGTGGAATGTAACGAATCTTGAATTCTGATCAGCGGACGAGCCGGTTTCCTTTGAGTTTAATGGGGGGCGGGGGGGCAGAGGGCAACTGTTGGGGGGCGGGGGAGGCTACCGGCGACGGCCCCGCGGCCATCTGGGTGGTGCCTGAGGCTGCCCGGGCAGTTCTGGGAGAGGAACTTGCTTGGCCCTGGAAAGACTGACTTAGAAGAGCAGAGAAGGCCACATACCAGCATTTAGAGGGTGTCTGGTCTGAAGGCCAGTGGGTGGGACAATTGACCCCATCTTAACACGTCGTGTTAGTGACATCTTGGGCTCTACGGGTGCGGGCCAGTTCACCTGGGTGAACCTCAAAAACCTCATGTTAGGAGAAGGAGGCCGAAACCAAAGGACACCAAAGGAGTTCATACTGTGCGATTCCATTCACAGGAAATTCTAGAACATGGAGAAGGAAGCTGTGGGGATAGGACCAGTCCCCTTGGGGGTAAGAGATTTGGACTGGGAAGGGGGGGAGGGGCGCGACCTTCTGCCACTTGCAATAGAAATATACTGGTGTATATGTTTGTCAAGACTTGTAAGTCGGTCACTTAAGGTCTGTTCAGAATTTTACTATTTGTAATTCGTACTTCAATAAAAAGAAAAAAAGGTAATTCGGTGCTCAGCGTAGATAAGCAAAAAGATGGAGGAGGAGGGGGGAAAAAAAAAAATATATATATATATATATCTCCCCAGCTCCTCTGAATTGGTTCATCAGAATTCAGGTGGTTTTCCAGGGAAAAGTCAACCTGGAAAGAGCTCTGCAGTCACCCCAGCTGGACAAATGTGCTCCAAGGCCTCAGCTTCAGAGCCACCTCCCCTCCAGGACCCATCCCTCCTGAGGCCCAAGTACTGTCCTGAGATGGAGAGAGCTTCCAGAAGGAAGAAGAGCGTCACTGCCCCACCGGAAAGGCCCGGGTCCTCAGCTGCCCTTCCGAGCCCTCTCCTCGGCGCCTGGAGTGAACCCCGGGCTCAGTGAACACTTGCTGGCATGTGTGAGGAATGCGAAAATTATCATCAGATAAAACCAACGCGTACATTTCACTGTCAATAAAACTGGAAAACATCCAAACAGAGCCCCTTTGGTGCCATGAAAGAAAAGTCAACGTTTCCTACGTTAACGATGAGGGAAGGGCTCCTGCTCCCATCTCATGCCGACCTGAGTTTCTTTCATAATTTGAGACCGACATGTAAACAGGCACACTCTGGCCTTGCTCCAGACGTGTTGTGTGTATTTCTGGGGTTTGTTTCTTTTCCTTTCTCTGGTTGTTTTTAATTCGTTTTTCTGTTTTGTTTTGTTTTAAACAAAAACGATTGGAAAACAGATGGGGGAAGAGAATTGCCAGAAGGAAGATGGCCCCAGAGGGTCAGAAAAGGGATGGGCCGCCAGCCCCCGTTGACTCCCTGTTGGATGGCCCCACCCTCAAACATCTAAAAAGATTTAAAAAAAGAAAAAAGATGCCAAGGGATTAAAAAAAACCAACAAAAAACCCTCCTCTGTCCCCCAGGCCTCCAGGACGCTAAGCCAGCTTGCAAGTGGATGGCCGAGAGGAAAAGCCAGTAGAGGCATCTTAGAGGAGCAGGAAGGTGTAACTCCGGGAACCAGAATCCCACTTGACAGCGGTTGGTGGGCTCGTTTCCTGGAGACAGTTGCTCAGAATAAACCAAAAAGAAAAGAAGAAAGAAAGAAAGGAGGAAGAAGGTTTGGCTTTCTCCTGGTCAAGTCCCTCCCTTTCTTGAACTGACAGAACACTCTCCAGGAAAATAGGGCTCCGGTATAAATGGCTTGTGTAGCACATTCCGGGTTTCCGTTAGGACAACTTGCCTCCATAGGAAAGAGGGGGATCTTTACAGCAAGTAATTAACCCCGTGGCATGGAAATACAGTTGAGTTTTTAGAATACGGTACAGCCATAAAGAACAAATTAGGATTAGACCTCCTAAGGCTGTCACTTATCCATGAGAGGATAAGAGCCACCTATCCAGATGAAGGGCCCAAGACAGTCCCCTGCTATAAACGAGTATTAAATTTTTCATTACCATCCTAGCTAATAAACACCCTTTCTGAGCAAGGGAGGAGCAAAGAGCCTTCCATTTTCCCTCCGCCAGTTAACATCAGAAAGGGGGTACCATACTTCACTGAATCCTGAAAGCATATCGTTTATGTGTTAACAGCCACTTTTAAAACGAAACCTGCCCTAAAAATAGGTAGACAGTAAATTTGCCTTTTTTTCTCGAATTCATCTATAGTCCTGTTTTGTCTTCAAAGATGACACAGGACCTTGCTGGTCCCTCAGACCTGGGGGCGGGAGGGGAGGGGGAGGCGGAGTGGCGAGACCACATTTCCATCATCTGCTTTCTTCATCTGGTCCTTTAATTAAGTACTTGACGCATCTGCTTGTTCTGATGTCAAAATTGCACCTTTCGCCAGCATCCTGCGGGTACATTTACATAATTTTGAAGTCCATAAATCACCAGAGTAGTCCTTTCAGACATTAAACAAATATTACATCACGATTACTATTTTGAGCTGGGGGGGAGGTGGTATACCAGCTCAAGAGACAACTGTTGAATCATTCATTGCCTGCATCCTGCCAGTTGAGGTGGGGGGTGGAGTTCCACACACCTGGCCAGCTCTCCACTCTCTACCCTGACCCTGGCCTTGAAATCATTTGACAGAGGTGTGTCAGCTGCTTTCAACAGCCCTGAGTTCAGAATGGCAGCAAGTCAGACGATATACTGTAAACTCTAATTACCCAGCAGTTGATAGACTATTGGAGACACTTGAATCGTACATAGGAAAAGTAAAAATCAATAGGTAGCTTTGGAAGTTGAGAGTAGTTCAGAGCTCAGCCAGGCTTCTACCCCACGTCCACCACTCTGCTGTGTGACGTTGAGCAACTTCATTAACCTCCCTGGGCCTCAAATTTCTCATGCTTGTCACGGGACCGGTGCAAATAAGTAGCTCCTCAGGGATAAGTGAACTACTAAATGTACAGTTCCTGGTATAGAGCCAATGACACGTAAATGCTCAAGCACGTACTTAAATAATAGCTTTTTAAAAGATTCTTTATTTATTTATTCTTGAGGGAGAAAGCTCGAGTTTCAAAGGGCAGAGAGAGAGAATCCCAAGCTGGCTCTGGCTGTCAGCATGGAGCCCAGTGCGGGGCTCGGCTCAAACCCACCAGTCCTAAGATCGTAACCTGAGCTGAAGTCCAGTGCTTAACTGACTGAGCCACCCAGACAGCCCGTAAGTGTTAGCTTTTTATCATCATTATTCAGCACAGTGCCTACTACTTAAATCTACCATTGCCTCATCACTACCTTCCACTGGCCCTCCGCGACTCGTCCAACCCATGGGGTCCTCCTTTCCTCCCAGAGAGAGTGGCCCTCTCTCCGGTCCCTCTCCCCTCCAGCCCCCACTGTGGCTACTGGTGACCCACCATTTTTAAGCTAAGCTCCCAGCCTAGATTTTCTAAAATGTAATGTGTACCTTTCCAAGGGGACGGGGAGCAGGGAGTGGAGGAGGGCAAAAAACAATAAAGGTTGCTTTAAAGATGGAATATAGCAGAAATTCAAAATATGGATAAATCAGTATATACTGTTAAGCCCGGGCAGATTCTCATTCCTAATGCTCTCTGATTTTGTAGCCGAAGCTCTGTGCCATTTAAGTTTTTCTTTTTACAGCCTGACCCTGACCCTCACTCATTCCACCTGCTCCAGATTTCAAGTGGTCCGTCTTACCTAAAAGTTAACTCAAATTGCTCAACCCGATGGCCAAAGATCTCTGTGCTCTGACCCAGACCTCCCTTTCCACGACTCCTCCACGTAAACCCTGCCCACCCCCATCCAGGTACAGCCAGACCCAAGGCTTCTGACTCAGTGTCTTTTGCCTGCCCTGGCTTGCTCTCGCTCTACATCTTGGGGACTTCCAGAGCGTTCCCTGAAAGGTGGGGTCTGTTGCCCCTCTCCTAGGGTCTGGCTTACTTGGGCCGATGGGGCATGGCAGAGGGGACACTATGCCACTTCTGAGCCCAGTCTTTTTTTTAGGTTTATTTATTTATTTTAGAGAGAGAGAGAGAGAGAGGAGAGAGAGAGTCCCAAGCAGGCTCTGCACTGTCAGCACAGAGCCCGGTGTAGGGCTCAAACTCACGAACTGTGAGCTCATGACCTGAGCTGAAATGAAGAGTTGGATGCTGAACCGATGGAGCCGCCCAGGCGCTCCTGAGCTCAGTCTTTAAGAGAATGGCAGCTTCTACC
Source organism: Hyaena hyaena (assembly GCF_003009895.1). Classification (NCBI taxonomy): domain Eukaryota; kingdom Metazoa; phylum Chordata; class Mammalia; order Carnivora; family Hyaenidae; genus Hyaena; species Hyaena hyaena. The sequence continues at coordinate 291,025 of NW_024081093.1, read as the reverse complement.
TTTGTCTGTTGCAGCCTGAGCCACCACATAAGAAGCCTGACATCCCCTCTGGAGAGACCACGTGCAGAGCCCCTGAGTCTACATGCAGAAGGGAAGGGGCCCGACCCACTGCTGCCAAAGTGCCAGGCGTGTGAGGAAGCCATCTTGGACCCAGCAGACCATCCCAGCCAGAATCCGGCCACGGTGATGTCACAGGGTGTCACTCAGCTCAGCCAGCAGGAAGGAATTCCTGATCCACACAATTGTGAAATAGGATAAAACGTTTTGTTACACCGCAATAAATACCTGGAACATTCCCATTCCAGCCTATCCCCAGCCCATTCTCTGCCAGATGAATGTCCCTAATGTTCTCCTTTCTTTCTTTTAAAAATATTTTTCATGTGTGGCTCGTTGGTTAAGCGTCCGACTTCAGCTCAAGTTATGATCTCATGGTTCGTGGGTTCGAACCCTGTGTCGGGCTCTGTGCTGACAGCTCAGAGCCTGGAGCCTGTTTCGGATTCTGTGTCTCCCTCTCTCTCTGACCCTCCCCTGTTCATGCTGTCTCTCTCTCTCTCTCTCTCAGAAATAAAACATAAAAAAATTTTTGAAAAAGTATTTTTCTTGGGGCATCTGGGTGGCTCAGTTAAGCCTCCAACTTTGGATCAGGTCATGATACCATGGTTCGTGAATTCAAGCCCCGTGTTGGGCTCTGTGCTCAGGGCCTGGAGCCTACTTCGAAATCTGTCTCCCTCTCTTTCTGCCCCTCTCTTGCTCGTGCTCTGTCTTAAACTTAAAAACTTAAACTTAAAAAAAATTTTTTTTCATGTTTATTTTTGAGAGAGCGAGCAAGCGTGTGAGTGGGGTAAAGGCAGAAGGAGAAGGAGAGAGAGAGAGTCTTAAACAGGCTCCATGCTCAGCACAGAGCCCCATGCTGGACCCTGGGCTGGGTCTCACAACCACAAGATCACAACCTGAGCCAATATCAAGAGTTGAGGTTTAACCGACTGAGCCACCCAGGTGCCCCTTCTTTCTTTCTTTTAAAACAGCTTTATTGAGGGTGCATCTGGGTGGCTCAGTCAGTTAAGCGTCCGACTTTGGCTCAGGTCATGATCTCACAGTTTGTGGGTTCGAGCCCTGCATCGGGCTCTGTGCTGACAGCTAGCTCAGAGCCTGGAGCCTGCCTCAGATTCTGTGTTTCTCTCTCTCTGGCCCTCCCCTGCTCGTGTTCTGTCTGTCTGTCAAGCATTAAAACAAAATTTTTAAACAGCTTAATTGAGGTATGATTGACATACACCAAATAAAGTACTCCTATTTAAAATATACGATTTAGGGGCACCTGGGTGGCTCAGTCGGTTAAGCATCTGACTTTGGCTCAGGTCATGATCTTACGGTTTGTGGGTTCGAGCCCCGCGTCGGGCTCTGTGTGAACAGCTAGCTCAGAGCCTGGAGCCTGCCTCGGTTTCTGTGCCTCCCTCTCTCTGACTCTCCCCTGCTCACCCTGTCTCTTTCTCTCTCAGAAATAAAGAAAAAACATTTAAAAAATTGAAGGATACAATTTAGTATGTTTTGACACATGGATACTCCTATAAAACCATCACCACACCAACAGAGTGAATAGATCTCACTCCCAAAATTCTTCTTGGGCCCCTTGGTAATCCCTCCAGTGAACCTCACCCTGGGCTATCACTGGTCTGCTTTCTGTCACTAAAGGTCAGTTTGCATTTTCTGGACTCTTATATAAGCAGAACCATATAATATATATTATTCTGTACAATTTGTACTTTTGGAGGGCTGGGGAGCCTGGCTTCTTTCTTTCACCATGACTTTGAGATTAATCTGAGTTGTCGTGTGAATCAGTAATTCATTCTTCTTGTTGCTGAGCAATAGTCCGTTGTGTGGATGTACTACAATTTGCTGATTCGTTCATCTGCTGATGGTGATTGTGTTGTTTTCAAGTTTGGGCTATTCCAGTTAGGCTGTGTTGGCCATTCATCTACAAGGCTTTGTTTGGGCGAGTGTATCTTTTCTCTTAGAAATATGCCTACGAGTGGAATGGCTACCCCGTAGTGTATACCCACCTGCCCAGATGTGTGTTTTCAAGCAACTGCAAAATGGTTTTATAACTGTCTTCTTTAATTAATGTTTTAATGATTATTTATATTTGAGAGATAGAGAGAAAGACAGGGCAGGACCAGGGGAGGGACAGAGAGAAAGGGAGACACGGAATCCCAAGCAGGCTCCAGGCTCCCACCTGTCAGCACAGAGCCCGACGCAGGGCTCGAACCCACAGCCTGTGAGATCATGACCTGAGCTGAAGTCAGACGCTCAGCTCAACAGACTGAGCCCCCCCAGGTGCCCCGCCACATGGTTTTAAATCTTGCTCATATTATTTTGTATTTGTAGCAGCAAGAAATAAGAGAGTTATTTTGTCCACATTCTCACCAAAGCCCGGTATGGTCGGTTTGGGTTTTTTATTTAATTTTAGCCAATGTAGTAGGTACCTATTGTCTCTCATGATGCTTTTAATTTGCATTTCCCTACTATCCAATGACGTTGAGCTTCTTTTCGTGTGTTTATTTGCAAACCATGCAAATAAAGCTTCGGCCTTTTCTGGACAGGGTTGTTTTATTATTGAGTGCTCTCTTATTTGAGAGTTCTTTATATATTTTAGATATAACTCCTTTATCAGATACATGCTTTGCAAAGATTTTTCTCCCAGTCTATTGCTTATGCTTTCATTCTCTTTTCTGTTAATTTAAAGTTTTGAGGGGCGCCTGGGTGGCTCAGTCGGTTAAGCATCCAACTTCAGCTCAGGTCATGATCTCACGGTTCGTGGGTTCGAGCCCCGCATCGGGCTCTGTGCTGACAGCTCAGAGCCTGGACCTTACTTCAGATTCTGTGTCTCCTTCTCTCTCTGCCCCTCCCCTGCTCACACTCTGTCTCTCTCTCTCAAAATTAAACATTAAAAAAATTTTTTGTTTAATTTTGATGAAATCCAATTTATTCAGTTTATTGATTTATTCTTTTATGGGTTGTGCTTTTGGTGCTCTAAAAGACCCTTTTCTAGGCCTTGTTTTCCTCTTCTGTAAAATTGGGATAAAGATAGGTGCTAGCTTTCTGGATGATTACAAGGATTCAATGAGATAATGCTTTTAAAGTATTTAGCTGAGAGCCTGGTACATGGGAAAGCTTGGAAAATGATGGTGATGCGTGCTGTTATTATTGGCAATTATACGTTTTCCTCTCTAAGCACGTTGACACCACATCATCTGAAATGCGCTTACCCTCACCTGGTCCCTCTCAAGCCACCCACCCTGACTCATCGCCCTGGGTCAGAAGTCCTTTCTCCTCCCTCCCTCCCGCTCTCACTGCACGTCAGCCGGCACCTCCGCTGTGACACTGGCCATGGTCGTCTGTTGGAGGAGTTTGTAGGAACCGTGGTCCCCAAGTTGTTCACGCCTCCCTGTGTCTGTGTTGTTTAGTAGTGTCCTTTCACCAGGGCTCCGGCACAGCCATGTGATTCGCTGTGATTGACGGGACAGTGGGGAATGTGACCAAAGCAGGAACCTGCACGTCCTTGAGTGTTTGAAGCTCAGCCTTCTTGTCGCTTCAACCTGGTGGCGGAGGAGAGACGTGGCCCAGGTACCCCTTCTGCCCTCCCCCCCAACCCCCACCCCCCAGGCTGACCAGCTAACACACAGGTGAATGAGGCTGGGCAGGAACCGCCAGTCTCCAGCCTCCCTGCCGCTGGACGGGAGGAGGGACTTAGCCAGGCTAATGCAGTGAGGGAATGAGGCAATAGGTGAATTCACTCCACAAGTATTTACTGAGCACCTACTGTGTGCCAGACTCTGGGAATGCACCTTGAAGGAGGAGACAGACAGTGTGCACATGAGGGAATGTGAAGGGCACCGTCTCCTCATGATTAGCACTGTAAGTCGAAGCTGGGTCGGAGCAGAGATGAAAGGGCGTGGATTTCCTGAGGGGTTGGATGAGAAAGACGGGGGCGCCCGGGTGGCTCAGTGGGTTAAGCGTCTGACTCTTGATTTCACCTCAGGTCATGATCTCAGGTTTCCTGAGATTGAGCCCCGTGTTGGCCTCTGCACTGATAGGGCAAAGCCCACTTGGGATTCTCTCTCTCCCTCTCTCAAAAGGAAAGAAAAGGAAAAAAAAGGGGGGGGGGAAGGGAAGGGGAGAGGAGGGGAGGAAAGGAGAGGAGGGGAGGAAAGGAGAGGAGAGGAGAATAAAAGAAAGGAAAGAAAAGGAGCGCATGGCTGGCTCAGTCAGTTGGGCTTCTGACTTCCACTCAGGTCATGATCTCACGGCTCGTGGGTTCGAGCCCCGCGTCGGGCTCTGTGCTGACAGCTCAGAGCCTGGAGCTGCTTCCGATTCTGTGTCTGCCTCTCTCTGCCCCTCCCCCGCTCACGCTCTGTCTCTCTGAAAAATTAAATGTCTAAAAATTTTTTAAAAAGGAAAGAAAAGAAAAGAGAAAGACTTAAGTGAAGAAGTAGAAGCGGGGGTGACTCCAAAGTTTTTGGTCTGAGCAGCTGGATGAATGGTAAAACGGGGGGTCGGATGGTACTAATACCAAAACGATTGCGTAGTTCACGGGAAGGACGGACACACTTCCTGGGGAGACCCTGCCAGGGCGACCTGGCGGCCTCTGTGCCCTCAGCGCCGCCCCCTGCCCTTCCCTGCGTGGTTCTGGGTCCCAGAGGCTGAGCCTGGCATGGGCACCCTGACGGGTTCGGCCGGTGCGAGGCCGCCCGCCGACGGGCACGTGGGAGGGAGGGAGGCGCGGGGGTACCCCCCCCCCCCCGCCGTGGGTGGCCACGCTGCTCTCGGGCTGTGGCTGCCAGAGGGTGAGCCCTGGGCTCCCCTAACATCGTCTCCTCCAGCCCCGTCCCACCAGACCTCTTGCTGCAACCCCGTGTGTTAGGGAGACCGAAGTCCTCCCGTGCTCGGGGTGCGGCCCTGACCGTGGGGCCCGAGGCCGAGGGCTTCCGTGAGCGCAGGCCCAGGTGAGAAGCAAACACCTTGCACAACCCCGCCCCGGGCAGACCCGCGGGCTCCAGGTGTTTACCGGCCCTCACCTCGCGGGTGACTCATGCCTGACCTCTGCGCTTTTGTGCCCGACAGCTTGCACAGCCGAGGCGCTCTCCCCTCCAACCCCGGCCGGCTCCGCGGCCTCCGCGGCCTCCGCAGCCCGGGTAGGGGGCTCCGCAGCCTCCGCAGCCTCCGCGGCCTCCTCATCCCGGGGCGGGGCCTCCGCGGCCTCCTGCGCCGGGCGCCCCGTACCCCCTGCGCCGGGCTCCCTGTCCCCCCTGCGCCGGGCGCCCTGTCCCCCCTGCTCCAGGCTCCCTGTCCCCCCTGCGCCGGGAGCCCTGTCCCCCCTGCGCCGGGCGCCCTGTCCCCCCTGCGCCGGGCGCCCTGTCCCCC